>NW_020897717.1:8735373-8883807 GCF_003984885.1 Neopelma chrysocephalum
ACTGTGTATTATTTATTTGATAATAGTTTCATGATGGCAGTGTTGGGGAGGGCCATGAGGGCAGGATGAAAATGTGGTACTAGTGATTGATGAAGTTAAATCCCTTCCCAACTGGATTACAGTTTAAAAGGTAAAAATGTTAAAATGTGGAGGAGGGAGCCGAAAGAATCAGAATGAGCATAATGGGAACCAGAAGAACAAAACTAGGGATGTCAAGGACCTGGACACAGAGGAGAGTGTGTGACTCTCTCGATCAGTCCTCCTTGGTGAGAGCTGACACATTTGTAGGAGTATGTACACTGCAATTACTTGGTTAAATCCCCTGCTTTAAACATAAAACAGAAAAGAGGATGGTGCATTTCAATGCTGTTCATTTCACACTTTTCACAAGCTGCCACTTTAAAAAAATAAATGTTTGGGCAGGTTCTTTGATGGTGAAGAGTTAAATGTAGGAGCAAGTATAGAAATTTACTTTTGTGTATGTCAAACTTTCACACATGCATCTGTAAGTGTAGTGGATACATATGAGCCGGTAGGAGGCTTTCTTCAAACAGAAGGGGGAGTTGGCTGTTTGCTGAGAGATGCTATAAATGTAGATCCTTCGGAAAATCTAAAAATGAAATGGTGCTAGTGCAAGACAGCGTTTTGTTGAGTGAATGTTTAGTAAGACATCAATAGAGAAGATGAGTATCTTCTCAAATTCTATATATAGCATTTATTCCTAAATTCAGAATCAAGTTCTATTTGTGAAAATAGATCTTAACTGACAGCTGCTTGATTTTAATTGTGTGGTCCTCTTTTTATAGGAGTGATGTAGGGAATTACAGGTTGTTTGCATCATCCTGTCTCTTGGTAAAATGCTGTCAGTTCCTGCCTTCATGTGTGAACTTTCCAGGAGCTAATTTTTACCTTTGCTTTGGAAGAAAAGTATATACCTTGAAAAGAAACAGGATATGACCTCAAGCCACAGTTCAGCTTGGGCAGAAAGAAGGGAACAACTGCAAGCAAAATAAAATGCAAGAAAAATAAAACACAGTGGAGTAAAGGGACTGGTTCTGGGTTAGAGTTAGCTGAAGAACAGAGCAAACAGGAATAACTGCCATGATTCCTGAAGGGTACAGTGTGTGTTGATGGGGAAGTAAATTTATTCTTCTGTTTGATGTGGCAGTTATTGATGGATAAGATCTGGTAGCACATCTCATTCATTTGCAGGCCTGTTCTTTACCTCGTTACTGTTACAGCCCTAGGGATTCCACAGTTTCTTTCAGATTATTTCATAAATGAATATTTTGTACATGTATTCAAACAGAATTCTTTATTTTTGTTGTGTTTCTGTTCTGTGGTACAGTCTCTACTCTCACTGTATTAAGCATCTGTCCCTCAGCTTCAGAGTGCAGGAGTGTGTATCCTATTGAGATGTCAGCCTCTCATCAGCTACCTTTCCCCTGCTCCTGCTGATCTTTGAGCCTAACTTCTACTATCATTAATGAGCGCATGTAGTCCCTCCCTTTGCTTCTGCAGTCTCCCAAACACACTTTTGTCACCATTACCCACTGACAATGTGATTTAACAAGCATAAGATGCCCTGTTGCTTGGACCCAACCCATCTTCATTTCTGCTGCTCACTTTAAAAATTAAATAAATTGACATTCTCTTTGGCAGAGCTTTGTCACAATTTTCAGCCTTTCCTCCGTCCCATCTGCTTCCCCAGCTGCTCAGTCACACCCTGCCCTCCATTTTCAGTGTGCTGAACTGCAGATAGATAAAATAGCCGGTAACTGTTAGTCAGGATGTGTCGCTTCCCTTCCCACTGTCCCATCTGCTCCTCGCTCTCTTTCAGCTCTTCACCCATGCTCCTGTTTTTATGCTGTCCCGTTATTTTTGGCAAATGGCTGCATTGCGGATGACCCAGATTCAGGGTATGCGTTGAGGTGTTTACTCTTATGGTGATTCCTGGGGTTCAGGGTTAGACACTGAAGAGTTGGCTTGTCATTTAACTGAGTACATTTTCTGAAAGGAAGCACTTTTAAGATTGACTGTGTGGTCTCTCTTGCTTCTGTAGAAAAGTATCGAAATTGGGGCCTGGAGGGGCTTATTCTTCAGTTGTGGTACAATGGAGGGTGAAAACCGAAGCTCAGAAAACTGCACTGGCAAATGGAACTCCAGCAAGTGATTTGAGTTCTTTTCCAAGCATTTTGCTGATATGCATAGAAGCAGCACCCGTACCCCTCCTGTACTGGGCACCTTTTCCCACAAACATTTTACCCATCCGTGCACTCTCCCAGAAAAATCCTTGTAAACCCTAAATAGCAGACTATTGCAAAGAATTTAGGTTTTGTGACGTAAAGATGAGTCAACATTGTATTAGCTTTTAAGCATTATTTGTCTAATAAAAACTGTCAGGAAATAGAAATGATGCAATTTTACTAACTGTAGGAAGCACACTTACTCTGCTCTCATACTCTAGGAGAAGCAGTGAAAGACAATGCAGGTCTTGGTGTTACATTCATGGTAGTTAATTTGCTTGATTTCTTTAACACAACAAATAGTACAGTTTCTATATCTTATTTTAAAATTATTATGGATAAGTTGGCTAATAGGTTTCAGTGGGAGAGAATGAAATCTGTAGAACAGATAGTAGTACAATATTGTATGTTTAAAAAAAGAAAACTCTTCTAAAGTTGTTCTAGATTATTTTGTCCCTTAAAAACCAAAGGCAGATGAAAATAGAATAATGTAATCTCTAATTTTGCAGTTCATAGTACTAAGCATGTTTCATGTCACTCTGGCCATAGCATCTTGACAGTCTTATTCCATGGTGCACATGTTCACGTAAGAAATAATTCAACTGCTTCTCCAATTTTATCATATGCACTTGTTTTGCCATGTGCTTGGATTATCAATTTTCTGAATGGGTAGCTCAAAAAGATATAAATGTGAATATCTGTTTTACTCCATGAAGATGGACGCTTGTTTAAATTGTGGGCAGTTTAATTCATTTACATAGTACTTGTTAAATTATTTTTAGTATAAGCAAAAGCTTATACTAAAAAAAAAGTCAGCTCTACATCACTGACTTGATGTAGAAGTTTTCTTTAATCTGTCTCAGAACAGCTGTATAAATGAGATGTGTTGCAAATGCAGCATGCTTAGATGTTTTCCATCTTCTGAGCATTTGCTAAAAAGATACCAGCTAATGTCTCTCAGGGGAGGCTTCTTGCTACTTGACACTCTGTCATCAGGCTGAGTTTGCAGTGTGGTAGAAAACATGCACCCCAGTTCCTGAGCCCTCCCTAAACCAGTGTGATGCCTGTGGCCTGCTCCCAGGACAAGCTACTGCAGTTGGATTCAGCAGCCCTCTGAACAATGAGCCTTTGGGACATGCCAAATCCCCATGGTGCCACCACTATTGCTAGAAGAAGTTTAGCTGTAGGAAAATGTAGGATTGTTTCCCTGATGAAATACTGGTGGATATATTTCTGTAAAAGACTTCAGTGTGATATTTTGTATAGGATTGCCTAGTTGTCACTGCTGTACAGAATTCGACCTTAGGTGTCTCCTCAACTTCACAGAGACAGAGAATGGTTTGGGTTGGAAGGGACCTTAAAGATCACGTGCTTCTAATGCCCCTGTCGTAGGCAGGAGCACCTTTCACTAAACCAGGGTGCTCAGGGCACCATCCAACCTGGCCTTGAACACTTCCGGGGATGGAGCATCTCTGACTTCTCTGGGCAGCCTGTTCCAGTGCCTCACCACCCTCACAGTGGTGAGGGGGATGCAAAGAATTGTTTTCTAGTATCAAATCTAAAGCTACGCTCTTTCAGTTTGAAGAGATTCCCCCTTGTCCTGTCACTACTTGTGGCTCATCCTGTCACTACCAAATTCCACATGGAAGGGAAAGACTTAGCCTGGTCAGTATTCCCCAAAGTATTTTCTCTGTTGTTGGCTAACTAGGAGATGTAAATGCATTTATCTGGACCCTCAATTTCATCTTTCCATGCCATTCAGTAATATTGTTGTACACAGTCCTGTAAAAATGCAGATTTATTGTTGATCGGCTCTAACTCACCTTAGAGAGAAGTTCTTTAAATTGTGGTCTGCTCTCTGAAGCCACTTCTCCTGCCGTGTTCGTATATTTTGCATTCACAGTGGTGTAATTAAATTGCAAAGCACATGAAATAAGTATTTTCTCTCTAACTCAAAATTACTTTTTCCACATCCTTTACCTTGACTCTTAATTCAAATAATCTGTTCTGGTGTGTGTTGTCCTTCATAAGCTATCTTTTTAAAGAAACAACCATTATACAAGCTTCCCATTTCTGACTTGGTTTTAGAGGCTAAATGTGATATGCATATGTAACTCAAAAAGGTTTTAGGAATGGAAATGTTTGAACCTTTCAATTTTTTTCATGCCTGTCTTCCTCCACCACTCTCAAACACATACACAGATTTACTTGTCAAGGTACCCTGCTACATGATAGTATCATTTATTTTTGTAAGGTGACTGAGAAGGCTCAGTTGAGACAGATCTGATGGCAGCCAATTTTGCTCTACCCAACGATGTGCAGAGGGAAGTTTTTCCGACATCTGGCAAAAATGTCTGAGGCTGATCTTCATTTACAGCAGGAATGGGTTTAGAATAATAAGCCAAGCTCCACTCAGCTCCAGGAAAGGTAGCCTGAGCCAACCTTTTATTAGCCACCTTCTATGTCATGCTGCATGCCTTTGGGCTGAGCATCTTGACAATATATCTATTTTTTGTGTAGTTTAAATGCTACAGTCCTTTTATTTCACAATGTGTGGGGAGGTGGGCATTACTAAAAGTAAAATTTGGTGAAGTATTGAAGTGAGATTACAAGCAAGAAGGAGCATTGAGGGGGGATGCAAATATAAGGATTTCAGCCAGGCAGCCACGGCTTCGTTGTCATTTTAACAGTAGGTGCTCTTTCACCCCTCTACCTTGTGGCCTTATTTCCAACAGGAAAAGAGGAGAGAGAAAGAGACAGCAGTAAAATCCAGAGAAACACCACAAATCCATAGCAGTTGTTTTTATTGCTGTAATGGAGGATATTGTTAAAAGCATTAAATAACATAATGAAGAGTTGTGGGTGCAGAGGGTTTTTTTAATTTTGCTTTGATGTAAACAACTTGCTGTACATTCAGAAAAATCTGCATGCTTGTAGATACTTAAATAAAAAGTCTTATTATTGTTTATCTAGATCAGCCTCATTTCTTTTTTGTGGCTAAATAATGCTTCCAGTGTATTAATCTACTCACAATAGCTGCTTGGATACTTTCCTATTTAGCTTTTTCTAGATGACTTGAGATGTTTAAAGAATGTGCTCTTTTTTTACCTTCATTGCAGCTGAATAAAAGTGGTGTTTACATCAAAGACTGTCAGGAAAATGTGTACTGCTTTTTTGGATCAACGCCTAGCAAAGTTAATGGAAATTAGCTACAGCAAAATCCGGAAAAGGTTCAGTGTTTGTCTAAACTGTTTCTGTCTTAAACTGCTCCTTTATACCTTATAAATGGCTAAAGGCTTTTATGGTCTATACTACAGTTAACTTGCATTGTTTAACATGCAGCACCTTTGTTGAGGGTGGTGTATTATATGTGACAGTTTAATTTATTTTTTTAGTAACTCCATTAAAAAAAAAGTAGAACCTTTTTAGCTATTCATATTGTTTTAGTCATACTGCTTTGGGTTGTAAAACAGGCAGACTTTGCAAACTTACTGAGTCTGATCAGTACATTGATGGAAAATGCAGTTCAGCACCTCCTGTCTGATGGGTTGTCCATCTCTATCTACAGCTTGAGCAGAAGATTTTTTACCCTTTCTTAATTCAAACTGTTTTCCCTTAGTGTTGACAAATAAGCTTGACAGACAGAGGGAGAGTGAAAGACGATGCTTTTTTTGAGCTGCAGGTTAGTCAGACTTAGACAGTGTAGAAGCGGGTAAGTTTGGTGACTCAACAAAAAAGTTCAAGCTAGTGTGATCATAGCTTCTTCTTATTAAAACCTGGTTGTTAACATGGATGATTTTGAACATTTTTCTCTCTGTGCACACACACATTCTGAAATGGCTTACATTTTTCATGTGTGCGACCATACATTCAATCTGTACATTTCAGGAAGAGAAAAACTGAAGATGTCCTCTGTGTGTGTGCAATCAGAAGGAGAATGTATTGGAAGTCCTTGGGCAGCTTTGGGGATGCAAAGTACTAGAAAGGGAAAAAGTTATTTCACTAACTGTCTATGTCAGTGAATATTTATACAATTATATTATATTCTCTACTTTTCTCCTATCATGCCCTAGTTTTCATGCAAAATTTTCAGAGAAAAATCTCAGTCTCTGTTTTCATACATGACTGTTTTTCACAGTATTGTATGGAAGATTGACTTGCTGTATTGTACATACAACCTGATGCAGAGCTTTCCTTAAACCTTGTTTATCCCCATTTTTGTGCTGACTCAAACTGACTCACACTAGACAGAGCTCTGACTGGGGCTAACATTCAATTTAGCAGAGATTTACTTTGCAGTAATATGTTGAAATTGTATTTTTATCCCTGTAACTGTAATTTATTTGAAGATTTGTCACTAGCAGTAGAAACATTTGTTTTGATGTTTACAGAACTAGCAATTTAATTTTCTAGATCTGTATTTTTAGGCCTGTTTTGAGCATGTGTTTCTGTTATTTCAGGTATCTGAGCATGAATTCTGGTCTGGCTGTAGCTATTAAAGATTAATTACTGCTTTTTTTTTTTTCCTGATGCTGCAGTCACAAGACTTTGTTTTCTGCAACGTCACCATTTGTGACGTGGAGGCTGAGCAGCCCCTGAGACCTTCCTTACTTTCCGTGCCCTGGCAAATACTCATCACTTCACACAAAGCATTCAGTCTTTTGTAGATTCAAGCACTATGTACAGAGGCTTTCAGCCCAGGGCCGTGATGAACAAGGTGTTTTTCCTTGTGCAGTAATGAGACAATATTTCCTTGTGAAGTGCTGTAATGGTCTTTAAAATTTCTTCTAGCAGCTGAATATTGGAGGTACCTAAAACTCTCATCCTTCTTTTACCATCTTCCTGCAGTCTCTATACTGCACTCACACCTCAGGTGATAATGCCAAATACAGATTTAAAAAAATGTAAACTAGTGTATAGTTGAGAGAGACCTACTTCATTTGTATCATTAGAACAACAGTACCAAAACCTTTACAATGGATAATTACACTTCTTGAACATGAGCAGTAATATTTGCACTGACAAAAAAATTTGGGATTGTGTCTATATGAATTTTTTTTATATATTTTTTCTATATCTATTTAAGAGTCATTGCTATAACCAGTTCTGATTTGACTCCAGAATTTTTCAGTGATGTCTTATTAATCAATTAAGGATTTATGACTTCTGAAGTTGTTTGATGTTGTGTACTGAAGTGCTTTATTCCATGTTGGAAACTATTGGATAGTATTACCCCTAGAATCATGTTACTGTTTGCATCCTCAGTAAAAATGCATCAAGGAGAATATTTAATAAGAAAATAATTAAGATATTAAGTGTATAGAAATGTGACCAGTTCGGGGCTCCCCACTAAAGAGACATGGGCATACTGGAGAGAGTCCAGCCAAGAGAATGAAACCTCTGCTGGTAAGAGGAAAGTGGAAAGAGCTGGGACTGTTCAGCAGGGAGAAGAGTCGGGAATCTTATCCATGTGTATAAAATACCTAATTGTGGGGGAGAAGAAATCAAAGGCAGACCCTTCTCAGTGGTGTTTAGTGACAGGACAAAAGGCAGTGGGCTTTAGACTGAAATGCAAGAAATCTTTTTTAGCTGTGAGGGGGTTGGCCCAGTGAGGTTGTGCAGTCTTCATCATTGGAGATATTCAAAACCCAACCAGACACAATTCTGAGTAGCCTGCTCCAGCTGACCCTGCTTTGATGTCCTTTCTAGGTAATCTCCAGAGGTCCCTTCCAACCACAACTATGATTCAAGACCACTTTTTATCATAAAGTCGTACTCAAACTTAAATGTCAGTGGTGAGAAGTTGTGTTAGATATTTTAAAATCTGTTCCATAAGGGTTTGAACTTCTGTATAGAAGTTGTTTGTCATAACGGCGATGTCTTTTTCTAAGGTTGCTTGAAAATTTGCAGGGATTGTTAACTTCATCTGCACCTTTTGTTTTACCTCTCAGGAACGTTTCTTCTCGCCAAGAATTCGTCGTCGACTTCATGCTGTCCTAGCATCTGTTAGCACTTCAATGTTGATTTTATCAAATCTAATATTTCTTGGAGGAAATCAAGTTGGAAAAATCTACTGGAACAGGATCTTTATGGAAGGCAAGTTTATTTTTATGGGCTTTCTAGATAATAGAACTTTCCAAATATTACCTTGGGTGGGCTGAGCCAGGTTCTTCTCTCAGTGCACTAACTGGGAGTAACTTTTTTTCTGGTCCTGTTCAAAACAATCAAAAATCTGTCTGACAAAACCTAAGTAACTAAGCAGGCTGCATGACTACAAAGATACATTGCCTTTCTCCCATCAAGTCTACAAAGAAAGTTATTAGGCTTCTCTGTCAGTGAAATCACTAAAGATTAAATAATAAATGTGTGACAAGTTAGCAAGGTTGGATTTTTTTTCCCCCATTCTGCATTTCATGTACATCAGTAAGAACAGGCATACTAAAGCCAACCCCATAGATTCTGTGGAAGGTTAGTGGATGAGATCTGCATGATACAGCTTAATTGAGCCATTAATTGGGGTTTTTTGTAGTGAATCTGATGTCAGGATAGGGACCTGCTGACTATTGAGGACAAGTTTGAGGACAGGGGAGCTTGGGTGACAGTATCAGCCTGTGGTGTTGCTCAGTAAGCAGTTAGTGACACTGTGCTGTGAGCTGACACAGGAGACAAATTGAGCTTTAATTTTTTTCTCAGAGCTCAGTGTAAGTAGGACCAGTTTTCTTTTTAGTGTTATTCCTGCCAGAGGCCCATATTGTCAAATAAGGATCTCATGGAGGAATATTTCTTCCTCATGAGGGAAGTACTAATAGGCTTCTGTGCCTAGAAGATTTCTCCTACAAAGACCACACTGTCTATTACTCCTTTGTGAAGTGTTTTCTCCTCTTGATCCTTGCAATGTCTTAGAAGTCAGTTCTGGAGATCCAAGGTCCTACTTAAGCATACCAAAACAATGAAACTCTTAAAGAGTAAGTTATGTACATGACTGAAACGATTTATCTTCTGTACTAAAGCGAAAAAACATTCAAACAGCTCAAAGAAAGGTACATTTTTAGCATAAAATATAGTGACGCTTTTTGGTAGTACTGAGCAGGAAAGACTGAGTGAAGTATTAGTTCATGTTTAGTTTTTGCTCTTAAAGCATAAAATATTCGTTTTCTGTTTTCTTAAAAGGCTTTATTTTCTTTTAAATTGTTTCCTTTCAGTTAATTGGCTAATAGTTTCAGTGGAAAAATTAGCTGAGAGAAAAAATTTGGAAATAAAGTTAGACATCACTTCTTACCTATTAAAAAAAAAGGGCACTAGTGAAGTTGTCCATTTCAGGTTTATAGCTTCATACAAATTTTTTTCATAATGGTATTTGTATATTATAAATAAAGAAGTATGCCTTCCTCTTCGGAAGGGTTAGCAGTTCACAGAATGCTGGGGTTTGAAACTGATGAATGACAATTTTTTATTAAGTAGAATGGTATTTAATTAAACCAGATCAATTATTGATTGTTTTTCTACATTTGGTTTGCTGGTGGATTTTTTTAATAGTTTTTTGATCTATTGCTCTTGCGCTAAATACATAGTTACTTCAGGATTAGGTACCAGGCATCTAAGACAGGAATAGGAAATTAATTTAGTCATTTGCATCTTTGTTTCCATGATCTGTTAATCAAATTAACTTTATTTTTAGAACATGAACGCTTTTGCTTAGTGCAGCTCATACTCTACTTGTAGAAATTTCCAGTGTTTAGCTTTATATACCTGTGTTCTTAGATCACTCAGATTACTGTGACCATATTCTTTAGCTGCACTGTTGTTCTGACAATTCAGGTGTACAAACTGAAACATATACTAAGATTTTATTCCATCTGCACCCGTGCTCCATTGTCATTCCATTGTGGTTTTCATACTATGGAACAAATGGGGCAGCCTCTAGTATCAATACAGACTGGGGGATGAACAGATTGAAAGCAGTCCTGCCAAGAAGAACTTGTGTGTGCTGGTGGATGAGAGGCTGGACATGACCGAGCAACGTTCACTTGCAGCCCAGAAAGCCAGTCGTGGCTGCATCAAAAGTAGCATGGCCAGCAGGGTGAGGAAGGGGATGCTGCCCCTCTGTTCTGCTCTGGTGAGACTCCACCTGGAGCACTGCATCCAGCTCTGGGGTCCCCAGCACAAGAAGAAAGGACATTGACCTGTTGGAGCGAATCCAGAGGAGGCCACCAAGATGATTAGAGGGATGGAGCACCTCTCCTATGATGAAAGGCTGGGAGAATTGGGATTGTTCAGCCTGGAAAAGAGAAGGCTTCAGGGTGACCTAATTGCGACCTTCCAGTCCCTGAAGGGAAACTACAAGACAGGTGGACAAGAACTTTTTAGAAGAGCATGTAGTGACAGCACAAGGGAGAATGGTTTTAAACTGAGAATAGATTTAGATTAGATAATAGGAAAAAATTCTTTACCGTGAGCGTGGTGAGACACTGCCCAGAGAAGTTGTTGATGTCCCACCCCTGGAACACTCAAGGGCAGGTTGGACGGGGCTTTGAGCAACCTAGTCTAGTGAAAGGTGTCCCTGCCCATGCAGGGGCATTGGAACTGGATGATCTTTAAGGTCCCTTCCAACTTAAGCTGTTATATAATTCCATAATTCTGTGATTGAAGGCTGGTCAAATCCAGAAGGCCTATTCAGAACTGAAGTCTTCAATTTCTAGTAAATTTAAGTGTTGGTCTGTAGGAGATATAACAAAAATCTACATTTGGAGTGTAGAACGCTAAAAAATAAAGTTCTGGAAACCTAAGCAGAGTTTTGCAACACTCTAAAACCAGAGAGTAGACATTTGCATTTGGAGGACATCTCTACATTCTCAGCAACCCAAGCAGCAGGATTTGAGATTGGTTGATGGAGGTGGAAGAAGGCTCTGTACTAATAGTGTGACATAAAATCCCTCTGAGGTAAGGAATAGAGATGAAGTAAGAAATAGGGAGCTGTGGAAACAAAGCTGACTGCTTGCACATCAGCTGCAAAGAATAGTCAGTTTGTTTCCTTTGTCCAAATCCCACAGAATTATGTCTACAAAGATTTGTATGGATAGGAAGAAAATAGAAGATGTCCATTTCATGGTTTGTAAATGTAACTGGCATTTGTAGATCACTAACAAACTTGATCAAGAACATATATGCTAAATGCCAGCAATAAAATGCATCTCAGAGCAGAACTCAGATCTGCAGGTTTAGGTGCAGCATTAGGTGTTGTGCGTGGCATTTTCAGGTCTGGCAAGTAAATGATCCTCAGAATATCGGTGTTTTAAAGCCCTAAATGCTCAGCGTATAGCACTTTGTAGTCAGAAATTAGAAGTTCTGTTGTATAATATCTAAAAACAGTGCTTGAAGAGTAGCTTCCCATTAGCATGTTGTGTGACAGTGACACAAATTTAAAACGACAAACTCTTAAAAGGAAGATGTACTTGTGCTTAAGATGTGTGAAATGCACTTCTAGTTTTGCTCTTTGGTTACTTAAGAGGGTCTACTGTGTTCTTTTGCAAAGACTGAGTATTATAAAATATCTATACAGTTGTCTGAAAGTGGGGAGGAGAAAACATGGATATGAAAGCAGTTAAACCCCAGAGCCAACACAGTGCAAGGAGAACCATGCAAGTGAGGTACCTTTATTATCAAAGCTTTGTGGATTGCTTTCTAGGAAAAGGATTTAGATGAGGTTTCCCAGAATTTCTTGACTGATATTTGAACTGTTTTGCAGTGCTTTGGCAGTACTTTCCACAGGTCCTGTACCACTAACAAGGGAATTTGCTATCTGAGCATGTCAGGTAGCAGTATTTTTAGCATTTATTTTCTTTCCTCTTGTGAAAAATAGATTGAATTTATCTGGCTTTAAAATTAGTTTCTGTGCATCATTAAAATTGCTATTGCCAAAATTACTAGAGGAGAGGTCTGTGTGTCTCATATGGATGAGTATTTGTTCTTAATTTTGTTCTCAAACTGTTCAGACCAGCCTTAGTGCTTGTTTCTAACACCCAACTTGTCCCAGTAAGTTATTAGCAAGGAAAAAAGTTCCTACAACAAGCGTTTGCTTTGACCTTTCCTTAGTAAGATTTTTCTCATGGGAGACAGTGTCATTCTAATAAGAAAATAGCAGAAATGTCTTCTAAACAACAAACCATTTTTAATCCTCTATTCAGAGTAATTGATTGATGCTTCACCTCAAAATAAGAAACTCCAGTGAGAGAGGTTCTCTTTGAAAAGGCTCACTGCTGCAACTGGCACTGTGCAGTAATTTTGTTTAAGAGAATTAGTCTAGCAAGGATGGACAAAGGCATTAAGCTGGGACAGGACAGAAGTATATCAGGTGGTAAAACTATAAAATTCTTCCTGATCTTACTCTGGCATATGAGGAACAGAGTTCAGATCAATGAGGAAAGCACACAGTGCATGTCAGATGTATTTTACTTTGAATAGCTGTCTGAAAATTGCACAGCCATCATTTAACTGTAAACCAGTACTTTAACTATCCAATTTACCTTACTAAATTGTGACAAGTGCCTCTCTTGAGGGCAGTTCATCCCACGTCTTAGCATGGGATGAAATGCATTGTCACTCTTCACTATGTTCAGAGGCATTTTGTATAGCCTGGTTTAGATTAGATTGGACACCCAATATTTGAGGAGGTGTCCTTTAGCAGACATCTAGGAAAGAGTGATTTTTCACTCTTGGTTAGAAATGATTTACTGCAGGAGTACAGAGCAGCTGGCTCGGCAGAAGTCCTGCAATGAGGTATATCTGACTGTTCTACCAGATTGCAAACTTTGTGCATCAACAGCATCATACCACTTACAACAAAAATAGACCTTATGCAAAAATGCATTGACAGCAGTGCAAAAGACATAAATTAACCTCTTCATTATGTTCTGAAGGTTAAAGTTAAAATATGTCCACTTTTGGTTGCTGCAGTGTAAAAAAAATTAATAAGCTGACAGGGAGAAGGAAATGCAGCAACATGATTGGAAGTCTAGGAGCCATGACCCTGAAATAAACAGCATTGTTTTGTTTTGAGAGAAAATTATTGAGGAGATAAATAGATACCTAGAAGTTTCTGCAAATAAAATGTTAACAAGGTATTCTGATCACCAGTGGGGTCAGGAGAAGGAAAAAAACCTGTAAAATGTAGGAAGGAGTTGGACTTTGATGATCCGTGTGGGTTCTTCCAACTCAGGGTATTCTGTGATTCTGTTACATTGTCTAGGTAAGCTGATGGGCTGCCATCTTTGGGGGACAGTCTCCAGGTAGACAAAAACCTGTCAAGCAATGTAGAAAATAGTGATTTCATTGTGATGTAGAAGGAACCTGTAAATGGCCTCCAGACCCATTCCAAGCCCTGTTTTCTCTAGGTGGTTCATCAGCAGATAGAGCTGTTTACAGCAAAACTAAAACTTAATTCTCAATGTCTAATATGTGTTAACTAGTTCAAGATGGTGAAGCCTTTGTTTTGCCTCCCTTCCAGCTTGCTTGGAAGCAAAATCAGGTTTTATGCTACTCAACATTCAGTTATTTGGTTAGTTTATAGGGAAAGATTTTCTCATCGTCAATGGGTGATTGCCTGACCTACTTTATGGAGGCAGAAAGCCTGGACTTCTTCACAGCTGTGCAGCACAATAATCTCAGGGCGTGTTTCACAGGGCATCTTAGGCACTGATTTGCAAGTGGGAATTTCCATGATCATGACATGCAAGATTCAGAGGTTTGAGTGAAGCAAAGAATTTGGTGTTACACATTTGGTGTAGCATGTGTAAATGTGGATTTTTTGTCTTGCTTTGACAGAAACAGTAGACCATTTCCTTCTGATCTTAAATTAAAATTGCGCTGATGGGTAATTAGGCTGTATCACAGGATTGAAGATTATTCTAATAATCTATACTTGTTTCACTTTATGTAAATCACTTTCAAGGCATCATCCTTGTTAGCTTTAGAAGTTTTGTCCTTGGTTTTGAAAACAGTGAAATTAGGTTGTCATTCTATGAAAAATCATTTGTATATTAGTGGTTGAGATGCCTTTCTATGTTCAACAACCAAATAATTTCAAAACTATGAGTTCCTTATTGTGTAGCTCCACTGCTGCATGAGATGTCAATAAATAAGAAAAAAAGATGAGAGATTTCTGTATTGTTGTATGTTCTAGTCTGGTTGGTGTAAGATCATGTCTTCCGATTAGATATGTTGTTGATCATATGGCTCATTTCCTGCAACAATGAACGTAGGAAGAAGGTCTCGGGATGATCAGCAGTTCATACAACAGCATCTCATCCTTCAGAAACTATCCAAATATTGCTAGTTAGCATAGGCATTAGATTTAACACATTTTAAGGGCTGAAGGAAGCTAACAAAAAGAGATTGAGCAAAGGAGTTAGAACTTGCTATTAAACAGGGGTTGGTTGGACTTTTTAGCTCTGAGGTGTTGCCAGATAACACACAGTGCTGTATTAGAAGTCACATTTCACTTAAGAACTTCTGAGATGGGTTGCAATGATATCTGTAAATATCTAACTATGAAGGGATTTAAAGGTGCAGACGAAATGAAATAATGTAGGGAAGAAATTCAAAGGAGTCCACAAAACTTGTCAACTGAGGCATCCCCATGAATCTCTGGCAAACTCTTTATTCAAAGTTCTTTGCAGATGAAAGAAAAAATTTCAATGATTGACAGTTCAGAGTTGTCATTTGGGTTTTCAGATGGCCCTTGTTTTGGAGTGGAAGTAAAGTTGTAGAGTAGCTGGCATATGGTCTTCCAGCATTCTTTTTCCTCCAGATTTTCACTTTCACTGACAAATCCCACTTGCTGCTGTTACACAGAAACTTACTTAAGGTCCTTTTTTCCAAACATACATTTATGAATGCTATATTGATATATTGCATAATTTAGAGAAATATTGCATAGTGGCAGGAATAGTACTGAAGATGTCACATTTTCCAAATTATTCACTCCTCTTCATGCACAAAGGAAGCTTGTTTTCACAATCATTTATGTGACCTTGCTTGGTGGATGCAGTTCATTGGGATGTGAACTGGCAAAATACCAAGAAAAATGAATTTTGGTCTGCAGTAATAAGGAGGCAGTGATTTTTTTTCTCCCTTCACCTCCCAAAGGATGACAGCTGTATAAAAGCAAATATTTACATCTGTTTTGGGGGGTTTTCTTTAGAATTGAAACAATAAAGTGTGTTCTGCCATGTTTGGGGGATTTTCTTTAGAGCTGAAACAATAAAGCATGTTCTGCTATTTTCTGTTGAATCATGTTGGTTTGAACCTCAATGTGAAAATGGTTGGAGCATTGCTATGTGTAAATTCAGCTGTTGCTGTTGAATCTCATTAGGTTACCAATTGTCTTTCATTTGTCTTTACAGTCTCAGAACCTGATCCTGCAACCATACCAATGCTGAAAGATCCTTCTGTATAGAAAGTCCCAGAACATGTTCAGACACATCTGCTGGGATCAGTATGGTTGCAGACTCAGAATCAGTCACAAAGAACCTATGTTTCTTATATCTTATTAAAGCCTTTATTTTGCATAGAGCTTTTACAAGTGAAAAAATGCAAGACAGTGCACACCGTGACTGTATGTAGAGTTCACTGTTGTCCCTTATGCTGTGTGTGACTTACTGAACTAAGTAAACTACACTGCACACAGAAAATGGGGAGTTGTTCCTACATAGTGCTGCCTTCTTGCCAATTTGCAGCTCTTTTTTAAAAAGACAAGAAGTTTGCTCCTTAGTGACCTTTGCTGATCACAGGCAAAATGTCCCCAGATTTTCAGTTACTTTGGCAAGGTACATACAGCTTTTTAAAAATCATTGTAATGTTGGCAGCAAAGTCTAGTATGGTGACCAGTTGGTGTAGTGGGTTGGTCAAGTCCATCTTACAGATGTAACCTTGCTGGTAGCAACATGCTTAGTGTGGAAGCTGGAATGGATGATGTCACCAAACATGCTTGTTCTGCTGGTGTGGCAGATCAGTATGTACTGTTTCAGCAGTCTTTCACAGACTGAGGCAGTTTGAATGTGTGGACTCCTTAAGCATTAAACATAGCATGAACATAAAAAATAAGACTAGTTTTTGTGTCAAAAAGCTTAAAATTGCTGTGACCTCATGACTGCTCGTCAACATGTAATTCAGCTTCCTTGTTCCCCTATATTTTTGCCATACATAGCAAAAGCCTCACAATGACCCAGAGTAACATAGCCTGGTATAGAATACTTGAATTGCTGTTTTATTGGTGTCTGTGCTTATTGGGAAATTGATACATAAATGAACTCATGGATGTGGTGGCATGTATATAACTGATTAGTGAGAGCCATTATTTCAGCTAAGACTTGCAACCATCAAGAAAAGTTCTCTGAAGAATGATATAATCTCCTTTTCTTCTCGTATTCAGAAATTTCCAGGAGTCTTGTAGCTGCTACTTCTTCCTCATCATTGAATCCTGTTTCTTTCTTCTGTCAGCTCCATTTGTCTTCAGATTTGAACTAGTCCTGGCTTGCCCTTTTTTTCAAACGCTTTTTGAGAGAACAGATCCCAAATACAGAAAGTAACCATCTAACAGCAGGAACTGGCACACCAGCTGTATTTAGCTTTGCAATCATTGAGACTTTCATGACAACTTTCTAAGTTTTTTATTTCCTGAACAGTAATGTTAAAACAGCGTTGCAGTGTTCCACAATTACTGCTGCTTGGAGTCTGCTAGATCAAATTTTCTTAGCTTCTAGGAAAAAAAGACACTTTTTTTTCCCAAAAGCCAGCCCTGCATTTAAGTTTGAGATCAAGAATTCAAGCAGTGTTCATTCTGGCTCTTGCACCTCTTACCAGCAAAGTCAGAGGTGTTAACAGTTCTTTAGTAAAGATGCATGGGCCACAGAGGAGGCTGATCCTTTTCTAAAACTTGTGTTGCTTTGCACAGGAATGAAAAGCAGTAAAGAGCTTATTTTTCTCACTCAGGAAGCCTGAGAGGAGTTTTTACTACATTATAGCACAGTTCTTCTGCATAAGTAGGCAACATTTCTACCTTAAGTCTGTTTTGCCTGTAATTTTGTTCTAAGTTCACTCGCAAAAATAGTTGTCTCAGACTATTTTGGTATCTTTTTTCTTAATATTTGAATTAATTTATTTCAATTATCTTTAAATAGCTGCTGCTTTAAAGAATAGTGAAACTAAAAGTACAAGAATCCTGGAAAAAATGAGCTGATTTGATTAGGCCTTGTCTCATTGTGTTGACTGTTGGCTTTTGGGATAGGGTTTTCGTTTGGGGTGGGTTTTTCTGAGAGGGAGAGTGAAACATACACTGTACTTATATTCAATAGAATTTGTAACTTACACCCTCATAAGTGCTGACAGTTCTGTTCCTATCATTCCATCTCCTAGTAAATTGCACATTGGGGCATATTTTCTTAGAGCACTTTGCACCACCCAACAAAGATCTGAAACTTAAATCTGTTGGGATTTAAGTTCATGATGAACTTGGAATATAGCAAACTTCACATGGACTTCATCAAACCCTAGCAGAAATGGCACCATATGATGGAGCAAACAGCTCTGCTTTCCCTAAGGACATGAGGCAGAAGTGTGTCTCCTTAAACAGCTGGGGTTTTTTGCTCAGTGTTGTATCAGTCGTTGATAATCTTTAGTGTGGTACCTGCAGAGGATGGTTAAGCAGGGAAGCATGTGGCTGTACTACTTCTTTCATCTCTTTGGGCACTGTCTTCCCCTGAGAAAATAGAGAGATATCTTTTGTCTCTGACTCCTAAAGCCTCGGTTCTGTCTGCTGCAGAGGCTGCACCCCGGTACACTGTGCTCTCTAGTGCTATCATGGGTATGACCTCTGATGGCCATTTGAATACATGGTTTTGAGGTACATGGTTCAGGTCTGCCTAAGCTCTATGAGACCAGATAGAATTAATGTACTAAATGCCACAGTTCCCAGATTTAACTTCAATAATCCTAGAAATATTACAATTTTCTGTTAGTGCATATACATGTGTGTGTAACAGAATGTACCTGATATGGGACTAAATAAATGCAAGAAATATTAATGCCTTAAATCCAGTTTTAAAGTCAGAGATCATCATAAGCATTCACAGTTATTGTTACAGATTACATCTGATGCTTTCTGTTCATTCTGTAGTGAAATAATTATAAATTTCAGAGCAGAGAAATTCCTCAAGATTGTTTCTCCCAAGAAAGGATTTCAAATGTTAGGATATTTTTTATTTAATACACTGCCTTCCATTTTATCTTTCTCATTTCACACTTAGTATTTCTAAATATCCTAATATCAGGAGAGTGTGTACTGAAACCTGGTTGTGACTTGTCAGGTTGCAGCCATCTTCCTAGGTGTTGAATTTTCACTGTTGGTAGGTTAACTTAAGAGCCTGTTACAAATGTCTTAGCTGTCCATGCTTTAACAAGATCTGTTTTATTTCTGACAGTTGTTGAGATACCCGACAGAGATTTTCCACAAATCTCTGTCAAGCTGCCAAACCTGTGCATTCCTGTCCATTCTGTGGGTGAGCAATAAATGGTGTGAGTCATTTGTAGTTACAGAATAGCACAACTGTATGTAACCATCTTAAGCAGAAAATAAGCTCTGTTGTTAATAACTGATTTAGTTAGTTTGATTTTTCTTCTAAAGCTGCTTCCTTATTTTTGCAGCTTGCATCAGAAACTGGTAAATAACAGGATGGGGTTTTTTGTATTGTTAACATCCATGGTCTGAACCATGTAAAAACGTTGGACTATTGATTTTTATTACTTCTACTCTCTTTCGTGTGGTTTTTATTAGACCCAAAGCGAAGCCTTCTATCAAATATAATAATCCTTCTGCAAATTCTAACTTAGGCTTTGAAACAATCCTGGGAGAAGAATGACTTGTGTATTATGATACAAAGTATGCATAAAAATTCTCCCAATTGTAGGACTTTTATGTCTAAATAAAGATTTATCTTGCATCTCAATTGAACAAAAAAATCTTTGTACTTTGTGGTGTATTGTTGTGGGAGAGGGTTTTTTACCTCTTCAGAAATAGTAGTCAAGTGTTATTAAAGTATTTGCATTGTTCAGAAGGAAAGACATCTTCTTAGTAGTTCCTAACATGGAAAGAAAATTGTAAGTATACTGTTCCACTACCCACAGGTTCATGTGTATCCTGCAGTGAGGAATAGTTTGCAAATAATTGAAGATATTTTAAACTTGAATCTTGTGACCATAATGCTTTACCAGCCCGTGTCTGTCATTTGTAGTGAAGGCATCTTCTGTTTAACAAGTAGTTTGTGTCTAAATAGTTGAAAACCAGCTTATCAGAGAATCTTAATGTTGTCCCAGTTGCTATTGCCTTTGTTTTAAGATGCTTGAAACAGTGATCCTTGTTCTAGCATGTCTGTTGTGCAGCTGACAATGTTTTATGTATACCTTCATTGCTGTGTATAAAAACTGCCTCAGTTACATTTTTAGTGCAGGAAATAGGAAATTAAAACATACATCTGCAACAAGATCATCTGTGATGAATGGTGCCCCTATCTTGAAGATTAAGTCCAGTTTGTGGATATCTTGTTTTTCCCTCTAGCATTGGGATGGGTGACAATTTGCTCATTCCTGGCCAAATGGCATGTTTAAATGTTTAAGAACAGTCAACCTGTACAAATATGGAAAATGAAATGCTGAAAAACTCTAGAGAACTGCTAATGCCATGTACAGTCTTTCACCTTGGCTTAAGTTCAAATTTTTCCAGGTCAGGAGCAACCAAGAGTTTGTAGCACCTGATAGTTTTTTCCTTGGCCCTGGTATAGAACTGGGAGGAAGGGTTTGGATAAAGTCGCTGTTGCTTAGCATGAACTCAGCAATATCAAGGTGGGTCTGCAGTCTGCTCTAGCAGTGGAATAAGCATGAACACTGAACTCCTGCTCTTGTCAATGGTTTGGTCACTTGAGACCACAGTGATAGCATAAAAGCTATGAAAAAAAATTCAGGTTTTGTCACACCCATCTGGAAATGCCACGAGAAGTATTTGCATGGCAGTTTGTATATTACTTACAGTAGCAAAAGCAGTCTCACCCTAGCTGATTTTATTCCTAGCCTTACTAAAGATATCCTAGCAGAATGAGGTTTGCTTTTGAAGCATTTTCTTATGCAGATTGGTTACCATTTCAACAGAAGTAACAGAAGATCTACATGACTAATACAAGAAAGTGCCCTGTAAGCTGGCATATAGAGCCAAAAGGAGCATCTTACAGATCCTCAGGGGAAAACTATCACTAGAACCCTGATGGAAAACTATCAGTATCCCCCCAAAAACCTTTCAACATTATTTGACTCATAATTCAATGATAGCAGATGACTGTATTTAGCATTATCTTTGTATCCATATGCAGAAAGCCCTCATAGTGCTCACTGAGGTGTGTAAACATTATTGCGACCAGTTTAATACAATCTCCAAAATGTGATTGGGCCAATGTTGCATATTAAATCAGGGACACAAGTAGATGGAGAAATCAGGAGTCACGAATACTATTCATTAAATCCTCCTTCCATGAAAACTTAATGGTTACAGTTTGAACTCTGTAATTAATATCTTGTGGCAGACCAGCCATGTGATATGCTCATAGTGACTCATATTGCCAGTCAAGAAGAGGGGTTTCATGGTACACATGGAGGGTCTGTCTTCGTTTTTCTTGGATGAGCATGCGGGAGAAACAGAGAAAGCAGTATTTGTTAGTTAGATGGGACTAATTTGGGTTTAACAAGCAAGCTGTGGCTCAAGACCCTCAGAAGTCTTAAGTGCAAATATACTTTCAGCGTTGTGTCCAACTGTCATATGGACCAAATTTTAGTACGTTGTCACACTTGAAGGTCAGTTATATTGTGGTAACATGTATCATGTTAGCATCCAGAACCAGATGCTTGAGGCAAAAATGTGTAAGGAACAGTCCAGGTCTGGATAGTTCAGGACAGCAAAAGCTTTTTTACAGTGAGAGCCACTAACACACCTGAGTCTGAGCAGTGCAAGCTGGGAGGGGCAAGGCTGTGCAAACATGGTCCTTTTGCTTCTCTTTTAGTAGGACTGGGGAAGCTCTTGGCAGGGATAAAAGCTTCTTGGGCCTTGTTGAAAATCTGGTCAGTGAATGTGTTGCTGCCTTTGACTACAGTGAATATCCTCATGCATAGGGCCGGACATAATTGCTGGGCAGTACTGCATAATTGTGTAGGGTGGTATATAATGTTACACCTCCCTGAAACAGTAGGATTTAATTTCCATTATGGAACCAAGGAGGCAGTCATTATTTCTTTATCTTACATTTATGTGTTTGGTTTCTGCACTCTTCTGCTGTTGACAAAGGAGTCAGATATTTTGGCTTAACTACAACTAAAGTGGGAGAACAACAAAAGACAAAAAACTAATTAGTATTCTTTTGACTGCTGTTCTGAAGGAATAGAGCTGTATTCTCAGCTCCTGCTTAAGCTCCAGTGGAGATTAAAAGTAGACAATGGCTATGAGGGAGGACAGAAAAAAAAAAGGAAACAAGGCAGATCCAGCTAAGAAAAATGTCTGACCTAAGCATTTCTTCACAATTCAAATTTATGCAAAATAAACCTTAAAGAAAGACCTGCATTGCCACCTACTCTGTCTTTGCAGGTTTCCTTGCCTAGGCTCGCACTCTTTGCTTGGAGAAAAGGTGTTGTCCAGTTCCTTTTTCTGGGATGGTTTGTGGAGCAAAAGGTCCAATTGCAAAGTAGCACAAGGAACGTGGATAATATGTCATGCCCTGCAAGATACCAGTGGGATCAGCACTTTGCTGCAAGACCACATTCTATTGAATGAATAAGTTATATCTACTTAAAAATGTAATGCAGAGCAACGCTTTTAATTTGTAAAAGCAGAGTGCAAATCCACGTTTACCCGTGGCTGCTTTAGCTTGTGTAGCTGGAACTGGCACAACTGCCAAGGATAACCCCAGCAAGGTAGCTGGCCTTGGCACTGTAGCGCAGCCAGTATGAACTGTAGAGTTAGGGGCTTTTTTCTTGGCATTTTGGTTTTGTGGGTTTTTGGGGTTTCTTTGGGGTTTTTCTTAACGCTTTGTAGAAGGTTGGGTACAGGTCAGCTTCTCTAGCACCAGGAGCAGTTCAGGGCCTCTGGTGAAGATGTGAACCTGTGCAATTATTGGTATCTGGAATCTGAGATACTAATATATCCAAGGAAGTGCTGTTGTAACTTTGAATTCTTGTTCATCCCCTCTCCTCCAAGTTCTAAAAGAGCTTTTCTTCATTTCTTCTTCAACACTTTCAGTCACCATGGCTGTTCTGACTGGTTTTGCTGGCAGCTCTCTCTTGATAGTTGACGGTCACCTGGAAAGGACATATCCTGAGACTGCAGGTTCATGGGGCCAGGGTTAAGGAAGTGCATCAAGGTAGTTTGTCATTTAATCCTTTTTAATACATATAGCAGCACATAACCACGAATTCCACTTAACAAATCCAATAGATATCCAAGAACACTTTGTTTGAAAGACCATTTTTTATGGTAAAAGCTTTAGTTTGAGTTAGTACTTGATTTTGTTGTAGGTACTGAGAGTCCAAAGCACAGGGGGTGCTAATGGACCTTATGAACTGTGTGCATGATGACTTTTACTTTAAGTGCAAACATAATCTTTTCTCATCACTGTTAGTGTAATCTAGAGAAAGGTACCTAGCCTGCAAAAGTGACTTCAGCAATCTAAGCTCTCGTGCCCACTACAGCTGGAAACAGATAGAGTGTTTTCTTGTCAAAGTTGTTTCTCTTAAAAGAAGTTTTGGGTGGACAGGAGAAAAACAGCTATTTGGACTGTCCAGTAACGAAGGCAATTTTTTGATTGCTGATAGAGGTTAATACAGTTGTAAAGCCTTTTCAGTTTCTGCTGAAATTTGTAACCCACAACAGCTGTCAGCAGGCTGAAGACTGCAGAATGCAATAGACTTTACTGTAGTTTAATATAGTCCAGCTAAGGCCTAGGAAAGATGTAAAGTTCACCTACTCTGGCTGTGCCACCTCTGACCATTTGTTCTTTATTACTTTATTTTTAAACCAAAAAATACTCATTTATCGTGTGCAGGTTGACTTTTTTCTCTGCTAGTCCACCATTTTGAAGTGAAACATCATAAAGTATAACACCTTTTGACTGCATTTCTCTTTCATTTACCTTAAAAAGAATGCAAAACTCTTAGAAAGAATCAAAAAGTATGTCTTTTCCTGCAAATAGTGTCATCTGGAATAACAGCCAAACCATATTCAGTCATCTCAAATTTTTACAAATAAATACTGTCCTTAGAAATATCTTTCTGTATGTTCTTTCCCTAATTCACTCAACAAATAAACCAACCAACCAACTAGTGGGTTGAGCCTTTATTGTCATTATTATTAGCAGAGCTGGCTCCAAGGAAAACATACATGAGTTTGACTTCATCAACACCTACATTTTACTGAAAATACAAGACATTAGTGAGACTTTGTGTTTAGCAGACACTTACTTGCAAGGCATGAAAGCAAGCAGATTGTCCTTATTTTGTTCTTTAGGTAATATTTTAATCCTCTTAAATCCTTTTTCTGAATCTTTTCCAAAGAGGAATTAAATGCTTGACTATTTTGTGACTACTTTTATTTCTGTCAACTTTTTGTTAGATCATCCCATTTGACAGTTTTGGCTTTTACTGGTGGTCATTGAAAGGCATCAGAATTCACTCTGGGCTAGAGGATATGTGATGAGTGGCCCATCACTCTTGGCTGACAGGCAGACTGACAGTAACATTGCTCTGCAGTAGCTGTCATAAATCAGTGACTGTTTGGGATATCATGAAAATTTTTTTTTGTGGGTCATCCCTCTCCCAATCTCAGTATTGCCCTGAATATCTCCTTGATGTAGCAGAATCAGACTAGTTTGCGGACATGAAAGAGCAGGCAATTGCCTGAAGAGACTGAGTAGCATACAAATGATTAACAAAATGATGTATTGGGCACTACTAGCATCATTTTTTAGATAATGTATTCAGAAGGAAGTAAATCAGTAATAGGGTTTAAGAAGCTCAAAAGGAAATTTCAGTGTAATGAATTACATTCACAAAGGTGTTACCAAATATCTGTAGATATTGGAGGAGCAGGGAGGACTTTTGTGTGAACTGCAAACAGCATACTCAGAGTTGTAACTCTGTCGAGCACTGGATTGGTGCAATATCTGTTGAAGATGACATTAGTGCTTTGCATTACTTTCATCATTCACCCTGTTTCTGTAGGGAACTGAGCAGGTTTCTCCACTGTTTTAGAAATACTAGAACTTAGTCCTTTGATGGGTCCATGAAGAAGCTGATATTGTCTTGGCTCCTGAAATTATCTATCTCACTCCTCATCAAATTTCCAAATTGTTTTATTGAAGTGAACAGGTCCAATGTGAAATCTTCAAGCCAGTATGTCCACATGTGCAGTGATGCTGCAGAAATGTACTATTTATATTTCATTAAAATCTCTGTGATGTGATTTGGCTCCGCTTGAAGTGGGGTAATTTGAAGTTCAAAGTTTTCATTTCAATTTAATTGATGAAACCCATGCAGAAGTGGTTTGAATACAACTGTTTTCCCATTGACTAAAGAAGGAGAGTAAAATGCTTGCCTGACATTTTACCTTAGGCTAATTCCAGGTAATGAAGATTAACAAGGTTTATTTTATGAATGAAGTCAGGTACTTGGTTTTCAAGAAGCTCTAATGACAGTCCCAGAGCTTTTGTAAAGAGAATCTTACTGAACATTTCAGTTTATGCTGAATAGTTTAGGAACAGGTTTTCTTATGCCACTGTTGGCATCAGTTTTACTGAACTCTAGAGTGGGAGTGCTCCCTGGTCATTACTGCGTTTGCTTAATTAACTTGAACTGAAAACATACTTTTTCATTAGACCAATATTAAGCTACAGTTTTGTTTAGGAAAAAGCAGAAGGTTAAATAGGCATTGAATATTAGCACTGATGTAACTATGATCCAAATAGATACGTATGTTTATAAACACACAAAACCTTAAACTAAAACCTTAAATCTGAAATGGGAGTAGTTGTCAATGGTAAATTCTTGCGGTTTCCACTTATCTGAAAAGTTATGGGCATATTCCAAGTTTTCATGTTTTTCCTTTATGACAGTGATTAGTTTTCTGGGTTTTTATCCTTAATTTGCCATGCTACCAATTTCCGTTTCTTAAAATAATCATTCCATTGCAACGTTTCTAATTTTGGTGATTCTTACAGCTCATCTGTGTGGAAAAGTAATGGCAAAATTCCAAACTAAGGAGTCTTCAATTTAAAGTGCCAGAATTACTACAGAATAGCATATTCCTGGTCGATGCCACTGAGCAGACAGCCTCTCTATTCTGGCCTCCAGATATTAAATGTACACTACTTGTCTGGCAATTGAGCTGCGGTTTCTTTTAATCTAGTTCTAATATCATGGCATTTTTCCCTTGAAAAAGGGGGAGAAACCAGCTTGCTGGAGACATGGCATAGAGCTTTTCATCTCAACAAAGAGTTTATACCCTGTGACACTGAAGGAGGGGTTATGTCTTAGACAGCCTGAACGCTGGATGCTTCAGCAAGTAAAAAACAGCTTGACAATGTTAGATTTGAGTGAGAGCCAGATGAGTTGTGATTTCTGGGGACTCTTGAGTGAGTTCTACTAAAACCCATCTATTTTAAAATATATTTCATTAGAAATAATCATCTTTGTCTCTTCAGATAGAGGGCAAGTACGTTTTTCTTGTAAAATAATGTTCTGTTTTGACTTTTGGAGCAATATTGAAGAGGCCCTGTAACTACACCACGTATCAATGCCCATGGTAATACAGCAGATTGGTTTGTGTTCTATGTTTTTCCCCCTATACTTACAATGTTAAAAATCTGTAAAACTCTTTTTTTCCTGACAACTCAAATTAAAGCTCTTAGATGAAATGGAATTGAAGCTGAAGTAGAATTTGCAATGAAGGGCAAGATTTCATTCTATAACTTAGGAAGCAGAGAAGAATCAGCTGTACAGCTGTGCATAACAATATTATTACTGTGTTAGATTGTTCCAGAGCACTGTATTAGCATCTGAATTTTGAGGTGCCTGTCATTTATTCCCTTCACTTAATGGCAAAGTTTAAGAGGCGAAATTTGCTTTCCTTTTGGTTTTGCCACCATCTTGCTATTTGGTATAGTTTTGACCTGCAATAACTAATTATAGTTCTTTAAGGACACTTAGGAATTCTTCTTCCAAGTTTCTGTTGTTTGCATTTCCCCCAGAATGTCAAGTATAACCTTGTGAGGATAGTTTGACATTTCTGCAGCTGCACTCCATCCCCCTATGTTTTGCTCATGACCAGACTTAGTAAATTTCCTATGTTCTTCATCCAGAAAAAGAATAGATTTATTGGACATAATTAGTTTGTTTTAAATCATGGCTGCTTATCACTCTTACCTTTGTCATCACAGAGGTTGTTTGTAGTTTTATTATCTAAATATTTGTGGCATTCCTTTACTAATTATACATGCCAGCATTTACAGCTGCTCTCCATTAAAATGAGCCTAATAGCTCTGCAGCTACTTTTTCATCATTTAAGAAAAATTGGTTTGTGATTTGGAAGGGGGCTCAACTCGCTTGGCATCCCTGCAAGTGTATCGTCTCACTCTTTGGAAACTCTGAGCTGGTGTCAATGGAGAAGCATTTGGTATGTTAGCAAGGATATGCCTGTTGGATGACAGGCTGGGTCAAGCAGAGAAAGGAGGGCTTCTTTTTACTGTTGCCTTTCTTGCTAATCATGAGTGCACCTAAGTAATGCAGGGTCTGATAAATGGTGAGATGTATGTTGCCTGCATAACTGAAACATAAAGTTGAGCTGATGCAGACTGTCTGACTTACATGGGTTTTTCCCCCTCAGTGTAGCTGACTGCTGATGATATTTATCAGTACAGAGTAAAGAAAGCCCTGCAAATGCAGCTAATTCTGTGAACTTCTCAGCTTTATTGCAAAGGTAAATACATCTGGGAGAGGTGTTCTAAAAGATTAGCAGTGGAGTGGATTGCAGTTATAAATAGTCACCAAGTTCATGATTGTGAGCTGCATTTACGCACCTTTCCTCTCAGTGACAGAAATAAATTGAAAGGTGACAGGAAGGTGATGGATGAAGAGTTGATGGATGCAACTGTCCTCTTTCAGCTTCTTTAAAAAAAAGGAAAGAATTTTTTTTCTGTTACTGTCTTGCACAAAGTTGATACCTTTCCCGAGGACCATGGAAAAGGTAGCACAGAACTCAGCTTTGTATTTGCAGTTCTGGAGCTTGGGGGTCAGTCACTGCTTCATTAGTTCATATGCAGGAGTGATAATTCAAGGCAGAAAGCAGATTAGCTTCTATTAATTACTGTAAATCCCTTACAGCATCTTCTGTGGTGGAATTAATAAGCAATTAGTTGCTGCTGGAAGCTACTGAGATTTCAAACATAAAAAAGTAGTGATGACTCAGAACTGTATCACATTAGCTTTGTATGACTGTTGAGGTTGAGGATGACCATGAAATTGTGACAGTGACAAAATCCCAGCAGCCATCTAGATAACTGTCATTTCAGACTGGTGTTTGTAAGATCTGAAGTATTTTTAATTCTCCTTGATTCCTATTCAGAACCAGTACTGAAGGGATGAGTTTGTATTCAAGGGCGTATTTGTTGGCTGTCTGCTGGAATGGTTTTGCTGAATGACTTATTTGGGCTAATGTAATTAAGCTTCTTAGGGCTTCTAGCTGAGCCAAAACCCATACCTGTGTAAGTGCTCTGCAGTGCTCCTGGGCACGCTGCCCTTGTGCTCAGTGCACACAGACTGGCAGGGCAGGGCTGCGTCTGCATCAGCAAGTACCCGTGTGTGGCGGGAGCAGGTCTGTGCAAGCAGCAGCTGACACCAAGGGTCTACTGATTACAAAATGCTTTTGACAAGAAAATTGAAAATGTTAACACAGTGTAACAGTCTGAAAGTGGAAACTATCGCAGGTGCACATTTGAAATTTCAGGCTTCAGGAATGCTGAAGGGGATCTTTCTGCTCCCTTCAGGTATCTAAGGGGGAGGGCGTGGAGACGACAGGAACAGAGTCATCTTAGGCATCATGCTAACAAGACAAGATGCAGAAGTCATAAGTTGCTAAAAATGAATATGAAATTAAATAATGGAAAAAGACTTCAGAATTAGGATATTTAAACACTAGGACAGATTGACCAGAGGGGTTGTGGAGTTTAGCTAACAAAACTCTGAGCAACCTAAACTGGTGGTGGTGGCATCTGGAGTAGATGACTTCTAGAGGTCCCTTCTGACCTAAATGATAGTCTGTAGTCCTAGACTACATTCACAAATCCATGCACGGTGTGCTTCCTGAAGAGTTTACTTCAGACTGGATTTGTTGGTTAGCATTGTAGGGTTTTAATTTCAGCAGAGAGAAGTCCAGTTCAGGCAGATTGTGTTGCTCTGTTATGCAAATCAGAGAGCTTTAAGCAGAGGCAATCAGAGGATTCACTTCCAAAGATTATCTTTTGTTTTTTAAAGTGAATTTTTTTTTTGAACTCTCCTTTATGTACTTTGTCAAGGAACATCCAGCCCGAAGTAGGTAAGTAACTCTTACGTAGGCTCAGATCTATTGTTTAAAATGAATCGCAGGTGAAAAACTGTTGTTGCAGAACCACTCTGTGTAACAGTCTGGAAGAGTCAGCAGTCTGCAGCAGATTGGAAAAGCTCCAACTCGCTTCTCATACTCCTATGTTTTCATGCTCTCTGGTGCTGTGATAGATTTTTGGTTTCTGAGATTTCAGTTAAGCTTTTAGATTTACTTGAGCTGCTCTAACAGTGAAATGTGGTTGTTTGGTAAGGCTTGCAGCTGAGCATGGCAGATAAAAGGCTTATCTCTCTTCTACTGCATTGTTCAACATTTTAAAAAGTTGCTTCTAATTTCAAATGGGAACAATACACAGAGGATTAGCTTTGTCTTAACAAATGCAACAAAACAGTGCAAATGAGATGCAAAGGCATCCAGGCTGAAATTCTTACTCTGATGTACTCAAAGACAGGTGCAGTGTAAGAATGTTGATACACAGTTCAATTTTCCACTTTATTCTGGCCCAAATAGCTGCTCTTTTGGCTTTTAATTTTGTTTATGTCTCCATTTCTGTTTTCATTCTCATTTTCCTTTTTCCTTTGCACATACTATTTTCTTATAATCTGTCCCCAGAACTTCTGTTTTGCTATATCCTTATCTGTTTACTCTGCAGATCTTTCCTCCTTTCCCTTTTTTGTTTTGTTTTTGCTACCTTTTCGCTGATATCTTTGCCAGTTTTTTAACCATTCTCAGCATTACCCATGCACAATCCCAATTTCTTTTCTACCTTTAGTTATTGTTATACAATTGTCTGTTTTCTTCTTTATTCTGTTTTCAAGAATGAAAGGATGTGATTTTGCTTCTGCAGAAAAGTAAAGACCCCAGCAGTTCACTGAAATGGCTGTTTGCCAACAGTATTGATCATACAGACCCCAGGCCTCCCGGCTCCAGAATAGCACTGAAACAGGAACAAGCACATAACTGGGTGCAGGTCCTGGGGGTCTACAGAGATTGAGGGGTCTTTGGAGCAGGGAATTACCTATGAAGTTTGTTTTGCTGGGCTTTCCTGAGCATGCCCTTGCCACACAGCAAAGAGTTGTGCTGATGCCTCTGTAGGCTTTCTCTTGTGGCTGTCAAGGGTGACCTATTCCAGGAGTCCTTTCCAAGGCAGGTTTCTCTTCTTTGTCACCTCCAATTGGCCTGATATGAAAAGATGTTTATTCAGTCTTCTGTCTGCACTGATTGATTCTGGTCAATGGCAACTTCTTGAAAGTTTCATTGCCCAGCTTCATTTTTGCATGTTAACTTAGTTCTCTAAATCACTGCTTCCCCTCCCCCACAACTTTTCATTATCTGGTACTTTTTGCTTGGAGCAGTTATCTGCATGACAGGTCAGCAGTAGACCTTAAATGAGTTATGGCTTTGACTCCTGAACCTGGTGCTTAAAAATATGGAAGCAGGGAAATATAATGTGTTCAGCTCCTGTTTTTTTGGCTGTTGTTTCAGCCATGGTGTGGGCTGAGTCAGTGTCAGGTCCAAAGCCAATACAGTAATATTGACAGTTGCTAGAATCCTATCATCAATAGTGCTTGTCATCTTTGTGAGTTATATGGCTTTGTATGCTAAAAAACCTTCTACTTTTTGACTTGAATTCCACATGTTAAAAGACGAAATTGAAAAAATGTTTTATTTCCCAAATTGCCTTTTTTTTTACAGTAAAATTGATGATAAAATGAACACAAACTACCTGCCTTTTTCATCTGTCTGCCAGTGATGCATCAAGTTACAGGGGATGAACTCAGGAACAGCTTGTGGTGGCATCCAGCCAACTCACAGTGAGAGAGGCTGCCTCCAGAGTTCTGTTGCTAATGAAATGGCCCATTTTATTGATGGGTATTGATCAGCATTGGTGTGTATTTCTGGGGCTCGTTGCACAGAAAGGGTTATAGGGAAGGAAATAAGCTGTACACTGTGGTGGCTTGACCCTGGTATCCCACCAGGTGCCCACCAAAACAGCTCTATTGCTTCCCTTTCTCAGATGGACAGGGAGTAGAAAATAGAACAAATGGCTTGTGCATCGAGATAAGGACAGGAGAGATCACTCAGCAAGTACTGTCACAGGCAAAACAGACTCTACTTGGAGAAAGATTAATTTATTGCCAATCAAATCAGAGTAGGCTAAAGAGAGACAGAGCTTAAAACACCTTTTCCCTACCCGTTTGTTCTTCCTTGGCTTCACTCCTGATTTTTCTTTCTCCCTACCCAGCAGCGCAGGGGGATGAGGAATGGGGGCTGTGGTCAGTTCCTCACATGTTGTCTCTGCTGCTCTTTCCTCCTTGGGGGGAGGACTCCTCTCACTCTTCACCTGCTCCAGCGTAGGGTCACTCCCACAGGAGACAGTCTTCCACAAAATTCTCCAACATGAATTCTTTGGACAGGGCATCAGCTCTTCACAAACTGTTCCAGGGTGGGTCCCTTCCATGGGGGGGAAGTCCTTCAGGAACAGACTTCTCCAGCATGGGTTCCCCATAAGGTCACAGATCCTGTGAGCAAACATGCTCCAGCATGGACTCCTCTCTCCATGGGTCTACAGGTCCTACCAGTATCCTACTCAAACATAGGCTTCCCCTGGGGCTACAGCCTCCTTTGGGCATCCACCTGCTCTGGTGCGTGGTCCCCCATGGGCTGCAGGTGGATCTCTGCTCCACCATGGACCTCCACAGGCTGCAGAGGTATAGCTGCTTCACCATGGGCTGCAGTGGAATCTCTGTGCCTGTGGCACCTGCTCCCCCTTCTTCACTGACCTTGGGGTCTGCAGGGCTGTTGCTCTTCCATATTCTTGCTCTTCTCTCTCTGCTGCAATTGTGAAGAATTTTCTCCCATTCTTAGCTTTGTGGTCCAAAGGTACTACCACTGTCTTGGAGCTGGCTGGCATTGACTCCATTGGTTGGACACAGGGGAAGCTTCTCACAGAAGTCACTCCTGTAGCCCACTGCTGCCAAAACCTGGCCATGCAAACCCAATACGTACACCTTGGGTTTGCATCTTGGGCTTGTGCAGACTTGCTGTAAGGGCTGAAGCAGTTGTAAGAAGTTGTGAGACAGGGATGAGCTAAATGCAGTGCCTGTTATGACAGGCAGTGGTAACTCCTGATGTTTGTATCAAGCCAGGTGCTGAGGACAAGGAGAGAAATTGTGGCATAGTGGAAGGTGCAGGGCCCTCGTGCTATCAAAGGAAGGAGGTGAGGAGTTGAGGAAAAGCAGTGACACCGAGTGTCTCAATACTGTATGTCTGTACTGTTGTAATGATGGGGGGAATGCTGTGTTTCTTTGTGCTTAGAATCAGCAGAATGGACTATGGCTGTACTGCAGGACTGCAGTGCATGCTATCACCCTGGAAACATTTCTTTGTCCCTGTCTCAATTGTGTCTTGCCCATGAGATACAAGTACACGGTCATAAGGGCTGTTCCATAGTCCTGTGTCTGATAGAGGAAATGAGCCTTGTAGAAGTTGTTCCTTCTTTGTAGAAAAGCAAACAAAAAATGTATTGACCGTGTGCACGCAGCACATTGAGTGTCTTCCTAGGCATGGGACTGGCATCGTCATCCTCAAAGGAGACTCAAACTGTAGAAGCTAAAGATAAGGAGAAATTGAATACTTGGAAACACTGGTGATTATTTTAGTGACTGGCACCCAGGCGGAAGAGTAGGATCCATAGAACTCATAGTTCAAAGAGTTACTGGTTTATTACAGAATTCAGAAAGTTGCTGGGTAAAACAGAACAAGGCCAGCTGATATTCAGGATATTGAACCCAAATTATACAGCTGATGAAATGCAAGGAATCGAGGGCTTCACATTTTTTAGCACCTAACTAATAAATCTATTCTGAGAGAAAAAGCAGGAGCTGCAGGAGTTTTGTTGCTGAGAGTCACTGGACTGGCTATATGGAAATTAGTGGGATTCTGCTCACGCTGCTATTGAGTGACAAATAATCTGTCTCTCATGTAGGCAAAGTAAGGCCGTCCTTCGTAGTGTTTCTGTGTAATGATGGGCTCCCTGCTTCTCTTTACTCTTCTGTATTTCAACTAGTTATAATTAGTAGCGACATACATTTGGCGGGCAGCAATGGGCAGGTGGCCATGCCACTTAGCAGAACTGGAGCTTAGGAAGCAGTGACTGCTGTCCTAGTGCTTCTCTGCCAGCTCAGGGGTAGCAGCTGACCCTGCTGAAACCTTTGCTCCCCTGGCATTTGATTTTTGTATCTTTTTTTATAGTGTTTAACAATGGCTTTCCAATAACATTCAGCACATCTCCTAGTTCTTCTTTATTTAAGCAAAATCAGGCATTGGGAAAAGAATAGCTGTATCGTGATGTACAGAGGAGTTTATCAGCTTGTCTTGTACTATTTTCATAATGTCCCTCATTACCTCCATTACTTCTTGTTGCCATGCAGTTTTATTAAAGGCCAGTAGCAATCATAATAGTTTATTAAATCCAGTGTTGGTCAAATTTGAATAAACTGTAGCTAATTATGAATTCACCTGGAAACCTGATGTGATGTAAAACAGAATTACACAATTCCCATTCCTTTGTTGTTGTTGTTAAGTGTTATGCCTGCCAAATATACTAGTCTAGTTTTTCTAAAGAACAGCCTCTCCTTTTTCTTTGTTTTGACTTTCCAAAGTAGCTACCTTGTATTTTCAGTGGTGATTCAAAATAGAGACTAATATTGCAGGATTATTTCACATGTCTGAAGCTGTCCCTATCTACCTTCCCCTCCTTACCTGAGCAAGCACTAAATGTTAAATTATAATAATAAATGTTAAAGAAAAAAATGTTACAAAAGAACCAATTTGGCCACAGATTCAGACAGCCTCATTTTACAATGAACAGCAAGCTGGTGTCATTTGGATCTCCTCTTCAACATTGCCAAATGAAAATATTGAAATACCGATAGTCTAATCACAAAAACATGCGTTAATGCCTTGAAAATAATTTTAGATCTTGTTTCATTTCCATGTACTATCATAATTTTGATTTCTTGGCCGTTGACTAAGGTCGAATTGTATTTCAGGTAGCTTTCAACAAATATGATGGCTCAATACAAACTCTACTTTCAGTGAAAAGCTGAATTTTTTATGCAACTCTGGCACCTGGGGCTTTTTTAAAATCTAGTTTAGCCAAGATAGGAATTTTGATTGCTATAGCTTCAGCTAAAAGTTGAGTATTATTGTTTCCTTTTGTCTCCATATTTGAGCTGATTTCCAGCTTAAGAAAGACAATATAAAGTTGAAGGTGGAAGTAATCATATCAGGAGCACTCAAATGGACTTGCAGAGGCCGTAGGGGAAATGTATTCCTTTCTGTGTGCCAGAGTTAAGTTCTCACTTTTCTGAGTACGTATTTTTTATTTGATTCTTAGAGTTATTTTAAGAGCAGTAGGGTTTCTTTGTTTTGGATTTGGTTTGGGGTTTTTTTTAGGACAATTATGACCTGCAAATTTTGCTTTTCCAAAAATGTTTTGGCTTTTTTAATCTAGTCGTTTCATGAGATGAGAAAAATTATTTAATGAAGATGGGCTCTGGCAATCACCTTTGTTTATTTGATAGGCTGAGAGCTTTTAACCCATTACCTTTCCGCATTTTGCAGATATTACTTACATGGACTTTCTTTTTTTTTTTCCACTCCTGCAGAGAAGTCCTAGTTTCAGAAGACTTCACACAGATGTGAATGATTTCTGTTGCCTATCGAGACTGTAGTGGAGCCATAAAAGGAAATCAGATTCTCTGATTCTGGTCTAATACTTCATCCTTTTACCCCAGTTTGAATTTTGCAGTTTAAGTAGTACGTGAAAAGTATTTCTGGGTATGTATGTATGGAGCATCTACCACCTCTTTGGACAACCTGTTTCAGTGCTTCACCACCCTTACTATAAAGAGTTTCTTTTTTAGATTAAGTCAATATCTACCTTTCTTTAGTTTAAAACCATTACCCCTTGTTCTGTCACTACGTGCCCTGCTAAAAACTGTGTCCTCCTCTTTCTTATAAGCCCTATCTAAGTACTGGAAGTTTGCCATAAGGTCTCCCAGGAGACTTCTCTTCTCCAGGCTGCACAATTGCAGTTCTCTCAGCCTTTCTTCATTGGAGAGGTGCTCCAACCTTCTGTTCATTTTTGTGGCCTTCCAGGTGGGGTCTCACGAGAGTGGAATAAGGGGAATCACCTCCCTTGCCCTGCTGCCCACGCTGCTTTTGATCCAGCCCAGGACACAATTGGCTTTCTGGGCTACCAGCACACATTGCTGGGTCATGTCCAGCCTCTCATCCACCAGCGCGTCCAAGTCCTTCTTGGCAGTGCTGCTTTTGATCTGTTCATCCCCAGCCTGTATTGATGGGGGTTGCCCCATTCAGGTACAGGACCTTGTACTTGGCTTTGTTGAATCTCATGAGAATCCCATGGGCCCACTTCTTGAGCTCGTCCAGGTCCCTTGGATGGCATCCTGTCCTTCAGATGTGTTGACAGCACTCTCTGCAAAGTTGCTGAGCATGCACTTGATCTTGCTGTCTTTGTCCATAGTGAAGACATTAAAGAGTACTGATCCCTCTACATGGAGCCCTGCAGAACACGACATGCCATTGGTCTCCATCTGGACATACAGCCATTGACCAATACCCTCTGGATGCAACCATCCAACTAGTTCCTCATCTACTGAACAGTCCACCCATCAAAGTTATATGTCTCCAATTTAGAGATAATGATGTTGTGGCAGACCATGTCAAAGGCCTTTTAGAAGTCCAGATAAATGACTTCTGTAGCTCTTCCTTTGTCCACTGGTGTAGTCATTCTACCACAGAAGACCACTGGGTTGGTCAGAGGCAGGACTTGCCTTTGGTGAAGCTGTGTTGACTGTCTTGAATCACTTCCCTGTCCTCCATGTGCCTTAGCAGAGTTGCTTGGAGGATTTTTTCCATGATCTTCCCAGGCACAGAGATGAGGCTGACAGATTGGTAGTTCCCAGGTTCCTCCTTTCCATCCATTTTAAAGATGGATACGTTTTCTTTTTTCCAGTCACAAAGGACTTTACCTGATTGCCATGACTTTTCAGATATCATGGAGTGTGTCTTGGCAACTTCATCAACCAGTTCCCTAGGAGTCTGGGATACATCTTGTCAGATTCCATAGACTTATGTATATTCAAGTTCCTTGAGTTGTTATGAACCTGATCTTCTCTTACAGTGGGAGGGACTTTGGTCCCTCTGGGACTATATAGAAAAGTGGTAGAAAATGCTGTAATGCAGAACATTAGGAGCTCTCATTGTCATATGTAAGATGGAAACTATCCTGTATTCATCTCTTGGTTTTGGTTGCTTATAAGAAAATGCCTGATACAGTTATGGCACAAGCCACAATCATTCTGAACTCTATAGAGGCTGCATAAAAAACCCCAAACCCAGATTCTCATACATGCATAACAAAACTTGCCTTCTGAACCTGTTCTTTTTATATCTGGTGATGACTCTGCTCTTTTGCCAAAGTAGTCTGTGTACAGCACAGGAAATGTGACCATATGTTATATTGTTGGGTTCCAGTAAGGTTCTCCTTGAGATTAAGTACTTTAAGCATCAATAACGAACGGTGGGAAGTGAATGCACTAAATAAATAAATGGGATTGTAACAAAATTATGTCATGCCACTTCCATATGCGTGTATTTGTGGGAATTCAAAAGAAAGAAATAAGTAAACATGACATCCACAAGCATCCAAAGCTTGTGCCAGATGTCTTATTCTTGGAGTGAAGTCCTACATGAGTCAAGAAAAGCTGTTGAGTTTAATTGAAAGTCAATTCTGGTCTACTTAGCTTGATCTCATGCTCAGTTGAGAGCTCATCAAATGAAGACCACATCTGTGAAAGTAGGAAAACCTCTGTTGTGTTGTCTTCAGTTTGTGGTTCCCAGTATTTAAATCCCACTGCACTTAATGAGATAAAGGAATAGGCACAATTTTAGTTTTCTTTAATTCCTACTGTTATCCAAGGACCTATCTGTGCTGCAGAACAGAAGTTCTCTAATCCCTCGAAATGAGAACTTAGGAAGTCCTCACTGAAGCAGCGAGGGAGCTGTTGCATGCCTGACACCACACACTCAACCTTCTGAATAGAAAAGGGGACTTCCAGGGCTGAACTACAGACTGATGTTGCAAACAGGGCAAATCAAAATGCCAATATGCTGCCATACAAATGAGAATGATAGTGAGGTCTGCTTTTCATTATGCACATTATCAGCGTTTTGCGATCATTGCCATTTTCTCCTCCAGAAAGAGAGCTCCAAACCAAAAATCAGGTTAGAGCTGTCAAAGGGAATGGGAGCAATGGTAACTTGGGAAGTCTTCCAGGAACAGCAATCTGTATGGACCCCAGCATATGTGACTTTCTGTAGTGTGATGTTTATATCTTACATTTCATAGAATCAGAATGGTTTGGGTTGGAAGGGACCTTAAAGACCATCTAGGTCCCCCTCCTCTGCCATGGGCAGGGACACCTTCCACTAGACCAGGTTACTCAAAGCCCCATCCACTCCACATTAAAAATGTCATAGCTGGTGCAAAAATTCTTATGATATTCAGTGAAATGGATAATTTTTATCTTTAATTTTATGGAAGAGGAAACAATGAGTTATGGGAAGGTTTCTGCTCCCTGATGTGACTACTGCAGAGCCAAAAAGAAAATGTGAATGGCTTGTTCTGCTTTTCCTCTTTGAAGTACTCAAATTCTGCAGGGCAGCTTTGAAAAAAAGCTAAGAGGGTAGTAGGTATTTGAGCTCAATTTAAAGTTGGGCAGATGTAATCTAGGTCAAGATACGCACCTGCTCTGTTCACAGGTCAGGTAGGTAGATACCTAGTTTGTGCTACTGTGCCTAAAATTACAAGGTGGAATTATGGGTGTGAAATTTTTACTGTTTTCAGTGATGTCACCTACAACAGTGGTTTCCAAAGCAGATAGGCAAATATGAGATTGGTTTAAAAAATTGCAAGATCAGTATCTCTGCTACAATATACAGCAACAGCCACTAGAGTCAGTTCCCATTAAAAGGCAAAGTTACTTCTGTTTGATGTTGGGGGCTCAGCTCCGGCTTCGTTGGTACAACATAGACAGGGAATTACTTTGGGGAGGGCAGTACAGGTGTGGGAGGGTTTCTTTCCATCGCCTAAAATTACCTCCTTAGACCGTCACGCTTCTTGTGGTGAAACTGCCTGAACAAATAAACCTAAGCTAGATGCAGGGATGTGTTTCAAACAATGCTGCATGCAGGAACACTGCCTGGTTTGCTCAATGTGCTGTGTTATAAACTCTGCAGCCATTTGTTATAGCAAATAGGCAGGATGGCAGGAAGCAGCTTGCTGTGCATTTCTTTCCTGCTTAAATGGCTTGTTGAGCTGATAATTAATAAGCAACAGGACATTAGGTTTATTGTAACTTTACTGGATGGATGAGAAATTATTTATCACTGGAGGTAGTCAGGAACTACAGTAAATGTGTTATCTGTCAAGACGTTTCACATCTATAGGAATTGTACCCACTGATGTATATAAAACTCCATAAGAACTGTACTATGCACATGAATTATTATTGTGTGGTAATCGTACATGGGTTTCCTCACTTGTTCTCATTTTCTTCAGCTGAACACCAGGTACAATATTATTGTGTGGTCTTACAATTGAAATACGAGAAACTTTGGGTTTGATTAGCAGAGTCGTATGTGGTTTCTGTGCATGCATCTCCATAGAGATGCACTTAAATGGAGGCAATGGTTCGGGACTACACAGAGATCAAAGTGTTGCCTACTGAATCCTTAAAAGCTAAAAATTCCTAAAATATCCTCAAAGTTTTCCTTGCTAATTCTGCTCAAATCTGATTCTGTTTAGCCGTGTAACTGTCCAGTGTCTCCTGCACATATGCACAGTGCACAGTATGGGCAGTAGTACAAAGCATGCAGACTTTCAGCAGGACACCATGCAATACATATCCTGTGGACTGGGTCCTACTGCAAACAGCTGGATCCTGAAGAAGGCTGCTGAGCTTGGTGCTGCTGCGGTATGTGTCCTCCAGGAAGATGATGGGGAGCAGGTGCTGCTGACTTACAAGCTGATGAGAGTGCGGATGCTCATCATAAGCAGCTGGCTATGAGTAACGCTGCCGCACAGGAAGTTTTTCTGTGCCTGCGGCTGTCTTTCATAGCAGTTTCTGTTCTTGTTTTCTCTTAAGGTCAGCTCTTCTGTTAAGGTGATCAAGGTGCGGCTTCAAGACAGGAATGAGAAAAGCTCCAGGCGATGAGCACATTGATGGTGTATGCACCTGCATGCTTGTGGGTTGCAGCACTGGGCCTGTACTTTAACAATGGACTGTATCAGCAATTCCCTAATGTGCTGATGAACCCACCTGTTCATCAGAGCTCAGTTCACTGTGCACATAGGTGATTGCTTATACAGTCAATCACTCCATGCAGTGGGGCTGCCTCATATTCTGGAACCAAAGTAAAGCTGGCAGACAGTGCATTGCCTTGTTCCTCTGCTTTTGCCACTGCACTGCATCTAGTGGGAGCAAGTTCTAAGTGTTGTCCCCACTGAAAGTACAGTACTGGAGTCTTAAGGTGTGTAAATATAAAAGAGCTGTTAAAGCTATAACACTCTACACTTATTGTAATGCTTCTTTTTGCTGCTAGAGACAAGTAAAAGAACTTGGAAGATTTTCGGTCTTTTGTGAGCAATCCTCACTCCCAAGATTTTGCTGGGGCATGGAGTAGAAAGGGCACAGCTGCGAATTGAAGGCCTTTTTCAGTTCATGCTTACTTAATGCACAGCATTATGAGCGTCACTAATCAGGAATGAAATTCTTGCATTTGAATTGTTTAGTTCTTTGAAGAGGCCCTTTTTAGTTCATCTTTAAAAGCTTGAGGCCATTTCTTCATGGTAGTCTGCTAATGCAAGGACAGTGCTAACAGGTTGCTTCTAAAAGCTTGTCACATTTATTTATATACTTGATGGAAGCAAACACTGCAAAAGGTTCTGCAATATAAGAGAGATGAGTAAGGAATGACTGTGAAAGAGCTGCATGATCAGTCAGATAGGACAATTGCAACACTTCATTCTCTCTGCTTTGGCAAGTACCGACTGCTTAGCTTCTTGGAGGCACCTTTGCAGCAACACCAAATGCTTTGGCCTGGATGCAAACAGCAAGATTCATACCAGTTAGGAGGTAACAGCCCTGAATTTTCTTCCTCCTAATAGGTAGTGGGCACTCTTTCACTTCAAATGGACAGTCTTTGGCCAATGTCCTATGTTGTACTTGTCCTAATCCAGCAAAGTCTTTCTTGGAATCTAGAGCAGGACGGGAAATGGTTTTCTTGTCTCAGAGAGGTATTGAGTCTCCAAAAAATTTCCTGTCATAATATAAAATATAAAAAATATAAATATAAATATAAATAAAATATAAATATAAAAAATATAAAACCAGTCAAGAACCATTTTTCCTGACCTGGCAGATAGGGTCCAGGGAGGTGTGTTTGCCTTGGGTTTAAATTTCATTTAGACTTGATTTTTTTTAATTGAAAAATAAAATCTTAGCTTCCATTTCAAAACAAAAATTTTGGGGCAGGCAATACTTTTTTTTCCCTTCTATAGGAAATGGTGAAAGGTTCTATTTCATTGGGATTTATTTTTTTTTAAACAAGAGACCACACACAGAAGATTTGTATAAATTTGGCTCCCTGTCTAGAGTTGCAGACTCAGTGTGAGATTATATTTTGGGTCAGGAAAGTTCTCAGCTCATTACTAGTATCTAAATACCTTGTGTTGAATACCAGGATGTTTCAGTGAGCATGTTAAGTTTTTCATCCTGTAAGTTCAGCATCAGATTCTTCAAAGGGAGATAAGTTCAGTCAGGATTGCAAAGAATTAGAAGTCCTGGATGGAGACAGTAGACTGCAAAATCAGCAGGTCACCTGTAGTCCTCCAACTGCAGTCCTTCGGCAATCTTTGCCTCTTTAGCCATTGGCAAACAATTCAGTGTTTTACAGCTGGTTGTATTCAGTCTGTAGCAAATGTACTAATTTCTAGTAGCTCTGTAGAAGACACAAAATTAGACCTTGTTCCAGTTACAGGTATATAGTGTAATATAAATATATCTTGCTATAATTGGTTTCTTATGATCTCATGTTTGGAAATGCTGCATATGGCTGGTGAGTGTTTCCACTGTGTGCCTTTAGCTCTGACTCAAGTAGCTGGATGATTTCTTGCCTGCTTAAGGCATTAAATGATTGTCTGATGTGGAAGGATTCAGCAGGGCTGAAGCTCACTGCACTCACTCTGATTCTTCCATCTTGTTATCCTCACTTTTCTAATTTTCTGGCAGACAGATGTGTTCTTCTGTTCCTGTCTGCATACAAATATTTAATTAAAATAGGAAGTGGTAATGCTTCTCAAAGGCAGCTGTTGTCCCCTCTCTAAAGCAAAGAGTCAGTTTAACAATGACTTAAATGCTGAAATCCAAGCAGTGACCTGGTCAGTAAGTCAAATCTGGCAGCTAGTGCATGAGCAGCAGATCAAGAAAAGATGTATCAGTATCTGTCCATCAGTGCACTTGGCAGCATGGCTGGCTGCAGCCTGCCTCAGGGTCACACAGCAGCCAGAGCCTTCTGGAAAGCAAAATGTTCATGAAGGTGTCAGGCTTTCAAAGAAATAAAGAACTTGGGCATGCTGCGAAGCTGGCCAGACTTGAGTTTCAAAGCAGAGGAGTTGTGATCACCCACTAGTGCATATTTCAGGGAGCAAAATCAGTCTGGTGGCTCTGCTGCAGCCCTCAGCTGCCCTCCAGGCCCCTTTGATGAACCAGCACACTCATCAGCATCATGGTGCAAACTGGCATCAAAGTGCAGTTTTCCTTTACCAGGAAGCAGCACACTGAAAACTGTTGCTAAAAACTTTGGGGTTTTTTTTGATGCAGCAGAAGCAGTTTTGGTATGCTAAGGTGACAGCACTACACTGACTCTGCTGCCTTTCTCATTAAAATATCTCAGTAAAGGATGTTGAACAGCTTCCTTGACCTGTTCGTCCCACAGGCATCCAGGAAGGATATTCAGAAATAGAACATTTACTAAAAACCCACATGGAGTATTTTTATTTAATAATGAGATCCATTTCTCTGAGGTATAATCTAAACTTGGTGTATTTATATATGAAAAAGTTTAGTATAATTATCACAGAAAAGACTGAAAGTATACAAGTGCAGAGAGGAAAGTGTTGGGGGGGAAAAAAAAGCCTCCAGCATTGTCTTCCTATTTTGATCTTGGATTTTTTGATCTTAAGAATTGTCTCAGTTAAAAGCAGAAGTTCCCTAGAAAATGTATGTATACACTAATTCATTAACTTGCCAGCAGGTGAACAAGAGCCGTAGTTGGAGAATAAATTGCTAGTTTGCTATTTAATCTGTTGGTTTTACCAGAATACAATATTCCTGACAGTGATGTAGAAGAATTCAGGACAGTATGTTCCATGCTGTAGATTTAATAAAAAAATGAAATAAAACTGAAAGGAAAAAGAAAATGAAGAGGGAGAGAGAGAGAAAAACTCACAGTCATTGAGGACTAACAGACAAATATATGGAAATCAGTTTTGTCATTCCTGTTTGTCATTTTTATATGTAGTTTTGAAGGAAAAGTAATTAAAGTAATTGAAGTTATTTCTCTTGGACTGGCATCTATTAAAATTGCCTTGAATATGTAATGAATGTGCTTAATATAACAAAAGATCTAGAGGGGGCTCTTACCCTGTCTCTTGCCTTACTGCTTCACCCTGCTGTTGTGTGCTTGAGCATATTTTTTCCTTAATGTAGTAATGAATACACAAAATATTTGTTACAGTTCTTCTTTTAAAATATAGTGTCTTGCCTTAGCAAAGAAGGAACAGCAAGACTGTTTCACCCTTCAGGTTTGCTGGGCATGTTTTAAAATCAGCAAACATGGTCAAATGCTCTTTTACTACAGAGTGTGTGTTTAGCTATTCAGGTTTAGAAGATCTCCATATGCAGGTGTATGCATACACGTGCACACACTTGAATGAATCTGGTATTATGACAGATTAGATGCAGCATCTGATTTGGAGATGGAAAAGCTGTTTGTGATCCCAAGAGGTGAAACAGTGCAGGCATGTGCTCACCTGTTTCAAACTCAGCTGGCAGTGGCTTTCTCCACTAATGAGAAAGCAGCTTGCTCTTGTTCTTTCAGCTGTTATTTGTGATGAGATCTCGTTCCAGGTAATACTGATTAATATCAGGTGGACTTTTCCTTTACGAAGTGGAGAGAGAGCATCCCTAGCTTATTCCCTGCGAAAATAGCTGGTAGGTGGTAATGAGCTTTTGCACAAGCTCATGAGAAAAAAGAAAGAAAGAAAAATTCTTGATCCAGCTGCTTATTTTTCTTTCTTCTCTTTTATCTGATCGAAATCCATGACACAGTTTTATCTAGACAATGCATGTCTCTCACTTCTGATCCTGCCCTTTTTTCAATAGTTCTAGTCGTGTTAACGAAACTCTGAGTTTAAACAGATGAACTAAAGTAATAGAAAGCTTAACATTGCAAATGCATAATAACTAGTGATCAGTATAGTACCTTGCTCCTCAAACAGAACAGAAAATCTATTATTCTATTTACACAATAAATTTTTAAGAAATAAACTCTAAGACAAGTAACCCCTTGATTTGATGCCTGAAAAAGAGAGAAAAATGATAATACTGATTGTCTGTATTTGTTGCCATACTTAATAGTACCCACTCAATAAGAACTCTACTCTTATACATGACTGTAAAGTTTCTGTGAAAATTAAACATCAGTGCAATCATGCCTCCAGCAAATATTTTAATAAAAGTGCCTTAAGAGAATGAGAACAGCTGGGATGTTTTATCCTTTTATAATCCTTTCAAATCCACGTAATTTCTCTTCAGTGAAGCAATTTAACTACCAGTGTTCTATGAAGTTTGACATTCCAGTCACACAATTGACTGGTTGCAGTAATATTTATTGGTTGCCTCCATTTATTATAAACAGAATTCTCCAGAATTGCTTCAGACCTTCTGTCTGACATGGTAACTCAGGCTTTGGAAAATCAAATGCTGAGATTCAGCTTTCTAGCTGAACTTTTCTTACAAGACAGTTTTCATGCATTTCATGAAGAGACAGCATTAAATTATATGAGTTGGGTCAACCAAACATAGTAAGCATTGATTGTGGAGATCCACTTATTATTGAAAAAAACAGTCTCTACTAGGTTTGATTAAAAATATTTTGAAGCTGTCTTCTCAGAAGTTATTGGTGTCTGAGTGCTGTGTTTCAATTCTTGGGCTGTTTAATCAAAATCTAATTATGAGTTTTAAATGAACTAGATAGGACATTTCTCTTCCATGAGTGAATTAAGAAATATTACATACCACCTCCTAGAAGATAGTAGAAGCTGCTTCCCTGGACAACCTGTTCCAGTGCATCACCACCCTCACAGAAAATAATTTTTCTAATACCTAATCTGAACCTACTCTCTTTCAGTTTAAAGCCATTTCCCCTTGTCCTGTCACTACATGCTCTTGTAAATCATCTCTCTCCTTTCTTGTAGGCTCCCTTCAGGTACTGGAAGGCCACAACTAGGTCATCTCAAGCCTTCTCTTTTCCAGGCTGAACAATCCCAATTCTCCCAGCCTTTCTTCATAGGAGAGGTGTTCTACTACTTTGTAGTACCTACTTTGTAGGTGATAAGAGGAAGATGAGGAACACTGGATTTAGGTTCACATTGTGTTTCTAACTTTTAGCTACTTTAAAGAAAGTCTTCCAGAATATATTCTGAAAAAATAGAAACTGAAAACTAATTAGCACAAAATTTCCTCATTTGCATTATCAAAATAAAAGATACTTGCATTTATGGTAGAAAAGTACTTAAAACAGGGAACGAGTTCACTTAGATACTTCTTTCACATTATTTACTGCACTATCATAGAAGTTGAATTGACATCCAGAGCTACAGCTCTTATATTCCATTTCCACATTCATATAAAATCATCTTCTTTTAACTTAATAAACTTTACAGGATGATTCAGTAATGCAATATTTCTTATATAAATTACTTGAATAGATTACAGAAAAATCAGATATTCAGGAAAGTCATCACTAGTTTTTACTAAATTTTAAACAAGTTTGTTTAAAAGGCAAAATGCATTAAAATGTAATTTATATGCTAAAAATTAATTTAAAATAAATTTTTTCATCTCCATCCAATCATGGATGCAACTTTTAAAAATAATACTTCTTTGAGTGTTGGACTGTATCTCTCATCTTACCAGCTGTGCCCAAGCTCCCGAGCCTAACTCTTCCTTGTGCTGCACCATTTACACCAGGATACACTGCTGCCCACTGGTTTTGCTCCATTGCCATCTCCAGTCCTAAGTCTGAACTGCTCCTTCCATTGCTCTATGTAAGTCTTCCTCTCCATCACACCTTGTGCCTGCACCTCCTCTTTCACTCTCCAAGATCCCTCACATCTACTGTGGAAGCAAATTCCAGCAAGAGCCTCTGGCTGCTTTCTGCCAACAGATATATGTATTATACATACTCATTGTCCATTTGGATGCTCTTTCTAAATCTATGTGGTGCTAAGTTTTGCACACAACATTTGCTCGATAAATTACAGACTCTGAAAGATTTTTACAGGGAAATCTGTGAGATTAGGAGTAAGCCCTCAGGGCAGCGGGTGGAAGTCTCCTGACATGGCATACTTAAACCAGAATTGCTGACACGGTCGTCCTGACAGAGGAGCATTTTGTATTTCCCGAGTCTTTTATTGCAGCATACGTGGGGTCTGTAAAGCACTTTGATGTTGGAGCTGTATTCTAGAGCCAGGCATTCTTGTTTTGAATCTATCAGGTTAAGAGTTTTTGTGGACATGGGGAGGCTGGTTTTTGTTAAGCTTTCCATTTTCTCTTCTTCACACATGGTCTCCTGCTGCACGGACTTGGCTTAAAATTATAAAATGCAGAATTAAGTATTAAAGAGGATTTTGAAAAGGTCAGTGGGTGGCTGGTGAACCATCTGGACTTACCATGTAAAATCACACCTAGGGAAAAATCTTCCTAGCATGGAATTGGAGGAACTCCTCTTCCTTGCTCTGCACTGGCATGGCATGTGCCAGACTGAGAAGTCTTCCTCCCAAGGTGGGGGCTGAACTAATGTATACCTGAATTCACAAAACTAACAGAAGTTACCTCTTTTTCTCAGTAACTGAAAATACAGTTTCCATTTTGACTGTTACAGTATTGTTGTCATGTAAATTCTTGGGAAACAATCTTGGTTAGAAGTTGCTTTGCACAATTTTGTGATATTTCCTGAAAGGCCCTTTATCCTTTGCTATGAGCCATTTTTTAGTTTCCGTCTATTTTCCCAGGGCTGTTTGTGTCAATGTATTTCTATGTTCAACAAAACCTCAGAAGCCTGGAGCTGCTCATTTGTGAGAGTCTGATGGTGATTGCTCCTGCCACCTCCAGAGATCTTTTAAAGTGGAAAGAAGATTGGAAAGATCAGAGGGAAAAATTAGGGTTTAATGGCAATTCCAAGAGCATGTTGGAGAAGTAAATCTGAGGCACTCTGTTGTTTTTAGCTGAAATGTGTGTTTTGCATACACAATGAAGGGAAAGCTGGGTTCACAAGACTGTGTGTCATTGGTTTTTCAAGGTTGGCCAGTCTTCTCCACTGCTGTTTCCTAATTAGTGACTGATACAAGCGATAAAGACAATTCCAAAGAGGCTGCAGGTTTTGGTTCCTGGAGAATTATTTTTGTTGTGTTTTTTTTTTCCCCCAAATCAAAAGTACCTCTTATGCCTAAAACGTACTGACTAAGGCAAAACCCCAGATATAGGTGAATTGATGCTTAAATGGACAGGAAAGTCAAGGAGTCAAACTTACTTCTAACACATCTCACTGACTCACTGAGTCCTCCTTAGGCATCCTGGGACAGCCTTTTGCCATACCAGACCTTTTAGAAACTCTGTGGCTTTCAAACTACTCCAGTGGGATGAGCTTGAAGATAACTATGAGCAGTTTTCCCACCTACTAGTTAAAAACAGGTACTGAATAAGAACTGAAAGGCAGAATAGCTTTGAAAGAGTATGTTTATGTTTAACATAAATATTTCTATACATTTGAACCCTGAGCACTTATTCATGCCAAAACAAGTGCATACTCTTAGTTTTTTCTAATAGTGATATTAGAAAACTGAAGAATAACATTAACATTTCTGTAATGTAATAATCCTTAAAAAAATTTGAATCCATCCCAAATGCGGTTGGGAGCACCTCAGATTTTTTACTACAAGACCATTAATTCTTTATTTGCTTTTTGGGGCTTTTTTTTTTGTTTTTATTTCTACTTTCCCTCAGACCAATTCCTAGAAGAAACTACTCAACCACACTTCTGGCATCTCCAGGTATGGGGCTGAAGTACATACAACCAGATTAGCAGGATTTTTTTGAAAGGCTAGAGGCAAGACTTGGCATTTGGTCAGAGATGAGGAAAAGGGGAAGGGAAGTATGAAGGGTACATAAATTTGTGCCACAGGGGTGAGGAACAACTCCCTCTATCAGGATTTGGCCTTCAGTCGTATGAGAATTGAGCACTCTTTTCTTACTCAGGAATTCCTGCTAAAGTGAACAAGGACAGTTGTGCTCTTTTGATATGTAAATGTTATTTAAGTTATTTATAGAGTCTATTTATAGAGTCTGATCTGAAACTATGTCAGGACTACAGGACTGAGCCTTAATGTTGGTGTATGCTGACACTTCTTTGCATCCTTCTGTCTTGCATGTTAGTGCTTGCAGGTTGTGCACTGTGGTCTAGACAGAGATGCAGCCTGGAGCAGCACCACTGGGCTTCCCCAGGAGCTGAACTGGACTATAAAGGAAAAGTGACTCTCACTTTGTTCTGTTCTCTCTCAGGTTTTGGGGAAGAATAAATCTTTGCCAGGTGCCTGGGAGGCACATATTACTTGCCTGCTCACATCCTATACTTGGTGGTCAGCTTTGCTCACGATAGTGAGTATTAATGGTAAAAGAGTGTGTAGCAGAGCTTGACAGGTTTTGGAGAAGAGCAGTGGGGAGGGTGAAAGGGTGAAACAGTTTCCATTAACAGAATGATTCTGCAGATGGGTAAAGTGGTAGCTGAAAGGTAACCAAATGCTGCAGTGAGAAGTTGATGGAGAAATTATAGCAAAATTCATTCAAGTGAAATTTGCAGATTCAGAGCAGACAAAAATGTCACCTTCTGTTTTTCAAATGCTTTTCATGAAAGTTAGGAGATCTAACACTTTCCAGAAGTCTGGTAGTTATTTGTTATACAAATTCATTTTATAGAAGTCTTTTGATCCGTCTATGCAAAATTGTACCTTCTTTTTTTCACTGAAGTACTCAAAAAGCTCTGTTTATTTTCCTGTCCTCTACTTCAACTGTTTTACTGGAGAGATACATAATTTTAATACTCAAGTGTTGCTGTTTATTAAAATATTAAATGTACACCTTTTATCAGATGAGAAGGTGTGGAGGATAGTTTGGAGGGTGGGGCCAGGGAGGATTGTGAGAGAAGGTCTTGTCATGTATTCATAAATGTGAAGCCCTGAAATAACAGTTGCAAGCAAATGGTGTGTTTCCAAGGTGAGGTAGGCATCAATATTTCAGTTACTTCCAAGCCCAGTACCTCAAATTATTGAGTTCTCATCTCCCAGCTGAGTTGCTGGAGTGGTTGTCACTGTACAACAAAGAGCATCATACCCTGGCAACCTGGTCATATTTCCTTTAAAATTGGTGGCAAAATCTCCACCATTTTGCCAGTACCAGATTTAAATGTCTGGATCTTCTTTTCACAGGTAAACACATTTTCTACAAAGATCACAGGATTTAAATCTAGCCTTGTTATGTCATCTGAAAATTTTAGTAGGAGCTTATCCTACATACATTAAACCTTACATTTACTGCAGTTGGCCTTGTTTCTTTCACACTTTCATAGTCTTAGAAAACACCATCAAGATGTTGTTTTTGAGAAATCTTCTCCAAGCAGTGAGGCTGTCTCACAGAAAGCCAGAAAGATAATTTGGGTAAACTGCATGCTGAATGTTACACAGCCTGCATTCGATACACTTGCTGCTCTATGCTGGGCTGAAGATCTATTGCCTGACTCCAAAAATGAGTCCAAGTTTTGTCACATCAATTCTCTGCAGGAAGCTGCTGTTTTCAGCTATTGAGCTGCTTCAACTTGTATAGTGGCAGTTGTGTCTTTTATGATATAACAGTTCAATACACATTGCCTTTTATTCTGGGTCATGATGCAAAACAAAACAAACAAACAAAAAAGAATCTAAAGGAGCCAAAAGCTATTTTATACTTGACAGCAGCATATAATGAACTGTGCTTCCTGGGGGAAAATTTCTAAAGGCTTCCCCTTGGTGTAAGGGGCAGAGGCATGCTCTGGTTGGAGGGAGAGCCATAGTAATTAGGCTCTGGTCCACTGCATTTAGGAGAGGTTAGCTCTGAGGGATGCAGAATAACTTCAAGATGCCAAATTTCTCAAGGACTTATGACTTCCTAAAGAGTGTCTGGAGTTGGTCTAGAATTCCTTTGGAGGACCACTTTTCAAAGAGGGAAAAACCATGAAGGGATTTCTCTCTAGGTGATGCTTTGTTCTGTGTTCTCAATTCATATACTTGGGGCCATACTGATGTAGAGGGCACTTTGCAAGTGCAGGAATATCCACAGGCTGTACCACCAGGACATCTCACATAACTCCATGCTTTGTTTCAGTTCAATATAACTCTTGCCTGAGTTGAAACAGCATATAATGGCAGGAATACACTTGCAACTTTTACCAGCAAAATGATGTAGAACAGGGATTGAACCTCATTATATTGTTATCTGTGTGCAGCTTACTTGTAAGGGACATATAGCTTTGCTATAGCATCTTGCTGCTTTAGGCTGAACATAAATGCTGTCCCAATTACAGCAACCAGGGTTATAGGCCTTTCCTAGTAGCAGCAAGATGATTCTGTTGTTTTTAAGACATCCTTTCCAAATGAGCCTGATGGTGGCACTGTCATGGAGCTCTATGCATATCACTGTAAGAGCTAACCTGTTTGATAAGATGCAAATTTTACGTCATGATGTTGTTTATGAAAAAAAATAGCACCTGTCTTATTTAAGTAAAACCTGTCTTGCGTTTAGCAACATGTTACAAAAAATTGCTCAAAAATGTCCCAAAACATCTATCCTTATAAACCTGCTTTATTTCTAATTGTCACTCTAATTTCTAAGGAGCGAGTGAGCATGGTTTCTTCTAATTTCTTTTGAATCTGGTCCCTTTAAGGTTGCCAGGCTTCTGAGCAGTAAAATATGGCAATAGACATGTGTCCTGCATTGTATTTTTTAGCTAAGCATTTGAAGACAACCTATTTGTTGCCCTGCATTGTATTTTTTACCTAAGCATTTGAAGAATTTTGTGATTCCAAAGCTATTTGCTTTACAAATAGCAACAGGAAATATAGGCATAGAGAGGTAATAAGTCAGTAGCAGAACTAGGAGTAGATCTTGGCTCTTGTGCCTGTTGTCAGTCAGTAGCTCACATTCATTCCTCCCTGCGATGTGCTTTATCACAGCCCTGCTGTGACACTAACTTCTTTGGTGTTTGTGAACAGAGCTCAGTAGCACAGACAGAAGAGCAAGAAGTGATCATGAAGCAGAAACACAGTAGTGTTGGAAGATCCTTTCTGTGCTTCTTGAACTGACAGTAAAGTCTTCAGTGGTAACAGGGCATGAAAAATCCACTGTATTGTATGTAGAAAGGGTTGCCATAAATTAGGCATGTCTCAATTTGTTTGACCTACGCCAGGGTTAGGCAGATCAAGTCCTTGTTTAAAAAGTCATGATCACTCACTAACACGAAGGTGTCTCCTTTTCATTGCAATAAGCATTGCTGATCTATCTCTCAGTGGAGCTGGCTCCTGCATTACAAAGATCTCTTACTTCTTTTTTAAGTAACATTATTGCTGATGAAAGGTTGTGAGATGAGGACAGGAGAAACTAGAGTCAGCATTTACCTGCTTTGACAGTCTAGAAGAAATGTCAAAATGTATCTTTTGAGATGAAATAGCTCTTCTATGCCCCTTTTTTCCTCCAAGATTGTCTGTCTTAGTGTATATGTCTGTCATGCCAAGGTTAGGGGTCCTTTATGATGCTCTTGTCTTTATTTGTGTGGTTTTTTTCTTCCTCTGAAAATTTGCCTTCACCTTTACTTCCCCATTGCTCAGGTAAAGTAAAGAAGTGAGATATGTTTCACATGGTCTGGGCTCTTGATGCTTCCTAGGGAATGCTAAAGACAATCTGAAAGCATCTGTAGGATGTGTTTCATTTAGTTTCTGACAGTTGTGGGCCATACTGGAAAGTCTGTTTTACTTCAAATATGTACTGGATAGAAACCAAATGTAGTCTGTGGAGCAAGCAGAGGACCATTCTCTTCCATTCTGCCACAGGGGACTGTGCAAGCTGTGAGGAAACAGAAAGTCCTGGGCTGTTTATGCAGTGACTCTGACTGAGCCATGGAGCAGCTTCCAAAGGAGGTAGAGAGCTGAGCCCAGCATCAGGGGCAGCTCCAGTGCAAGACTCCAGCTTAAGCTTTCTGGGGAGAAGCATGTTTCCCTTTGGCAATCTAGTTCAATATAATTACTACCCCAGCAAATGCAATAGGTATTGTTGCTATAACATGGTGTGCAGGTGCTACTGTGAGCATGGCTACTAACAAAGTAAAAAAACAAAGAAGAAAACCCACCATATGACCCGATGTCACATCTTAAAATGCTGAGTCTCCCCCATCATTGTGAAAAAATAAGGGTAGGTTTTAGGGTTTTTTGTCTTGCTTGCATTTTGCACTTTCTGTATCTTCCCACTGTCTATGGTGTTACATAAAGTATATATGATTTCATCTCAGTGCTGGCACAGTAGTATGTAAACCAACTGTACAGGTCTGCCTACAGTAATCTTCCTGTACTTCTGTTACAATAGTGAGTGCTGACCCAGCAACGCTCTTGAAACTGAGACCATGGCAGTGCTGTGCTTAGCCAAGGACGCACAATTTATGAGCATTTTAATCACTGAAGTTAATTACATCAAAACCTTGTATTACTATATGTAGTACTTTGACAAATTCATACTGGTTTTGAGATTACACAAATTACTTCCATGATAGTTCATAGATGATTCCAAATTAATGTATAGTCTGATTAGATCTCCGTTAGTCAAAGACTAACGGTTATTTTGTTGAAAATCTTAACATTTACTCAAGACTTTTTACAGAATGCTTCTACCATCATGTGAGTTCTGCAGGAGTAATTTAATTAATAATTCAATTCAGCTTTATGTACTGCTGCCTTCATTAAAGAAGTTGGCTACTGACAGCACTAATATTTAATGTTCTGTTAAGCCTGATTGAGATACAAGATTATGTCCATTTACGCCTCCAAGAGGAAGGCAATAAAATTTTTCTGCATTAGTGAGATTACAGCTATAATTAATCTGCTGGCCAACCTGTACCAAGCCTACAACTCTTCACCGTGGACTAATTAAAGTATTCAGTCTGAAACAAAACAGGCGTCATTAGCTCTCAAAGAAGGCTCAAAAGACTGGACCCGTTTTTATTTGGTAAAGGCCACCCTAGTTAGTATTAACTTCACTTTACAAATTGATCGTTTTTTGGTGGTGTCTTTTGCCACATGACCTTTGGTATCTGTTCTGCATGTATGGGATACATATAGGCACCAAAGGCACAAGGCAAGCTGACCTAGCTGCTGTCCCTGCTGAGGCACACTCATGTGCAGTGGGGGAAGTTCATGTTGACATTCAAGCTTTGTTTGCTTTTACAACTAAAAATAACCACCTCAGATTTGAAAAAAAAATATTGTTATTGAATCTTTTTTACAATCTACTTTTCTAAACAACAAGTATTCTTTTAACAAGACTGCTTGAGTGTTTTAGTCTCTCATAACGTACTTGATTAAGACCATTTGTGGTCTACGGTAGCATATAGTGCCCATTCTTTGCTCATATTCTAAGTGGATTGTTAGATCAGTACTGGGAGCTGAAGAAGCCTCTCACGGCTTCTTTTTTAGTGAAGAGTTAATTTTTTTTCAAATCTGTGAGTTTGATTCTTGCTTCCCATCTTTTCTGTTGCTGTTTCCCTCGTTGAGTTCTCAGTCCACCTGTGACATTTCTTCCTTTTTACTGGAGATTGACTTGATCACTTTAATGCTTTAGTTTTTCAGAGTCTTTTTCTAGAGTGATGCCAATGCATTTGAGTCAATCTTCTGCTTCTGTCCTTCTTTGTACTTCCATTTATTGTGTTTTAAGGCATCCAGTAACAGATAAAAAATGGAGCTACAGCTTCTCAAGTATTCCACCCAACAATTACATCATCTGTTGTAGTTTGGGTTAGGATTTAAAACAAATTAAGCTACATCACTCTCTGAAGAATAAAAAAATACTTTATTATTCTAAAGCCATAGAAGATACAGAGACTTCAGCAAAAGGGAAGGTAAAGATGTTAGTAAATTGGTAATGACCTTGGTCCATCTGCTAGGGTAATTTTTCTGCCTTGTAATTGAAGTGTATTCAAATGTAATTTAAAGGTCATCAAGGATGCAAGTCAAAGACTTAAGCACAGTTTCTGATCAAAACATTAAGTATTATCTTTGACTTTTATGAACGGCTGAAGGACTCTGCCAAATGGTAAATTTCTCTTATTTAATCAGGCTGCTTTGTTACAACAAACTTTGACTGCAGCTGTGCTCTTCACTTGAGGCCAGTACTCACTGAAACACTGAAGGACAGAGGAAGGTCTTTTTTTCCATAGTTATCTTGCAGTTCTGCAGTAAAGTGAACATTGAGGCAAATCCCAATGCAAAGTAATTCTTCAAAGGGAAAACAGAGGGTTATCTGAGCAGCTTTGACCCATATGATGAGTACAGTGTGAGTGGATGTGAAGGATGCTAAAACTTGTGTCAGAAAATTTAATCCTAAAACCAGAACTTTCAAAATCTATGCTGGGTATGCCAGTATCCATTAAAAATGTTTTTTGAAAGGAATTAGTAAGGTGGTGGCTGGTGGCTGGACAGACAGATTGTGCATTTAAGATTTTTAAATAGAGTAAAGAACCAGTAATATAAACAGGTACTTTTCTCTTTAAATGTCCATTTCCTGTGCAAAAATCAGCTGCATTCAGTGACCATGCATAAAATTTTGAGAAGCTCTTCCATGTCACTCAGAATATTTATTTCAGCGTGAGCCATTGATTTTTAGTAATAATTCATGTATAACCAGTAGAAGATCCAACCAAAAATAAAGGGGAAGGGAAGAAAATGAACCTTCTGTCCTCTATGTTAGGTATGCTAATTATTGCCAAAGAAATTGTCATTAATCTTCTTGTCAAGATCAGGAGTGATACCGCCTTCAGAACAAAAACAGCCTATTTCAGCAGGGCAAGCCATATAGTCTGTCTCTTCCCCTCCACCCCAACAACAAAAAGTCAATCTTTGGATCTTCTCCAGCTAATCAGTGTAAATTATGGACACCCTGCACTCCATGCTTCTTCAACGCTGGCTTCATCCATGCCCAGCCAGCCTCTGTAGCCACCATGCTCTCTTCATCAGGCAGGTAACTTCTTCACCTTGGTGTTTTAGTTTAAAAATGAGGACTTGAGAAAGTGTTGTTTTGACATGTAGTGATTGTAAGTAAAGATGTTCGATCACGGTCTGGGCCCACTTGAGATGCGGCATTAATTAGTTAGCCCCAAATTATATTTAATATGACTAACCTCTGTGGCCACACCATTGCATGTGAACTGTGATCTTCGAAATCAGGTCAGATCCAGCTCTGTTGTATTGGATCCTCTGAGCTGATGTGATGGTGCCTAGATTAATTAATTATTCTGATTGTGTGGCTGATACCGTAAAGAAGGCAGCATGTACCACACACGCTGTGGAGAGATTTGCAGAGATGATTGTTTAGCAGAGACTGTACATATGGAAATTTGTTCTCATTTCTTCCTTTGTGCTATCCCATTTACAAATGGAAATGACTGCTTCGTAGCCAGTTCTCATTATATTTCTCTCCCATGAGATGTGAAATTAGCACTAGGAGAAATCCCACGGTGGTTTGGACTGAAGCCTAGTCTCTGCTGTCAAGGCTACCCCATCAGGAAGGGAGAGCAGGGAGGCAGCGAGGCTGACAGGACCCTGACCTCTCCAGTATGCCTCAGCAAGGGGCAGAAGCAGTGCACTGGCATCAACCAGGGTTGGCCAAAGTGCCACCCAGGGCTTGGCGAGGTGGTTGGAGCCAAGGCAGGGTGAAGCTGGGAAGTCAAGTTGCTACCAGGCACAGTGTCTGTACAGTATATGCATAAACAATACACTTTTATGTTAGTTAAATACTGGGGCAATGTGGAGGCCCCTGTTAAGTCTGGTCAGGGCAATGAGAGCCTATTGGTGCCCTCATGTTCCCTGCATCCACCAACCATCTTCTGGTGAGAGAGTCAAGCAAACCCACCCCTCGCTGCCCTTGGGCCCCACTCCTGTCCCTTGGTCTGGGGTTGTACAGCTGACTGCTTTACATCAACATCAAACACGATTGAGGCTGTCACTCCATTGCACACCTGGGCAAGGAGACAAAAAACTAGTTGAACACTACAGGGTTCATGTATATAAATGGGTTGCTACTTCCCTCCAGAGAGGTGTAGGTGTGGCTTGGGTTTGAGCAAGAGGTGTATATTGGCATTATCAGCAGTCATGTTAAAGATTCACTGCACTGCTGTATTACACTGAATAACAGAGCCCAGGTGGGACAGCGGGTGTAACAGCCATGCATCACATCATGCTACTTGCTAATGTTAGTGGGCCAGAAAAGCACGTGGAAAGATTATATCTCATTGCACTAAGCTGCATGTTGTTAAATAAGGCAATTTAAATATAGGCACAGACTTTCTGGCAAGGCTAAGTAGTACTGTTTTGTACTTGGTTATAGTTCTACGTAATGTAAAGGTAATGAGGGTTGTCTTTTTTCCTTCTAGAAAAGGGAATATGCTGCTAAAGATAGAACAATAAAAGAAAAGGTATAAAGATACCTTATAAAATCCTATTGTAGCTGCAGGCTTGTTTCTGTACATGTTTTTCTCCACCAGTGCAGCCATCTTACCTGAAAGAAACATTGTGAGTGATCCCATTCAGCAGCTATTCAGGAAGCTTTCTTAAAACAGGAAAGCAAGGAGACCAGTTAGGCTGTTATAACAACATTTAAGTCTTTCCATGTGCATTCCTCTAAGCCACCTACAAGGCAAAGGAGTGTTTTTACCCTCAGTGTATAGTTGAAGGGGCTCGAAAGTTGACAGAATCGTTTGGATTTTGGTGACCACGCTGGTAGGTAACTTGCTCAGATTTGTGCTGATCAAATTTCCTCTCCTTGGGTGGCTACTTACTGGCCTGAGACCAGATCTCAAAAAAGTGGAGCAGGGCTTAGGAAATGAGATCCCTTTATTTGGCAATGCTGGCAGATTTTGCATGTTGATATAGATGCCTGGGTATTTCCAATCTGTGTTTTCCGACACAAGTGATGAATGGTTTGCTAGCTTTTACTTCAGAGGACTTCTGTGCTCACACAGCTCTCATAGGTAGACATGTATTTTCAGGTACTCTCTGTGTTGCAGAAACTGCACTCCCAATTCACACAAAAAGCAACAAATAAGATATTTCCTCCCCAAACTCACTAGATCTACAAGCAAATTGTCTAATTTTGACCTTGAAGTCAATTAATTATTGATGTCTTTAAAGTAATTTTAAGTTAGTTTTTTTCTTTGGTCTTGATGATGGACTAACATAGACTTGTGTTCCCCAAAAAATTAAAATTAATTTAATCTTATCCATAAAGTATCTATAATTGAACTATTTTACTGATAATTCTTCTATTTAATTGCTATGATTCCGTGGGCTGCAGTAGGGTCAGGCTAGCTTGCACAGGTGAGAAGTGAAACAATTGTTTTATCAAAAACTGGTCAACTGAGGTCAACCCTGTAGGGGCCTTTTGCTTGAGATAACTTGCAACAATTCCATTTCATGGTGATGTGCCACCAGTGGGGCTGAGATTGTTCGTTGTCAACGTTTTCTGTTGGCTCCTGGCCACCTTCAGGCACCACTGTCCTTCCAGGGCTGCCTGTCCTTAACTCTGCGTTAGGCCTTTTCTTTGCCCTTTGGTGATGCTGTGAAAATAAGAGACAACCAGAAGGGAAGTGAGTAACTTCATACAGGCTGAGACCAGCAGCATTCAAAATGCCTCAATCCTGAATCGATTGCTACAGCTCAGTAAGCGACTGCAAGATTGCCTGGTTACCTAATCTGTACACTTCCATCCCTCAAGATATTTGGATTTCTGTTAAGTGAGAACTCAGTTCAATGACCTTGCTTGTAGTGTTAACTTTATACTGATATAGCAATTATCAAAATGCAGTGTTCCTGTAAATTAACATTGTGCTCTCAGCCCTTCCCTTACTACAATAAGCTCTAACAGGTAATATGGTTTTTATTACACAGAGCATTTCAGGTACCAGAGCTCCGCAATAAGAAATTGTAGTTTGTTTGTTGCTAGCGTAGCTGCTTGTAAATACTTGTTAAATTTGTTACACTGTCAGATTTTTTTCTTATTCTTAATGCTGTGAAGAGACATGGCAGTACCATCGAATTGTTGCAGTGATCTGGGAACGTAAGTGTTTTTGAGGAGGACAATGAAAAATTGCAGATTAAAAAGTTGGTTGCGGGTAGAAGGGGATTGTGATTAGTTTATCCTTAATTCTTCATATTTAAAAATTAATTATTTTATGGTCATTTAAGCATCTTATATTCATGACTGTTTCAGGATACCTTAGCCAGAAATCAGGTTGGGGAAGTAAATTACAGTACTTCACCTTTTTGCCCAAATGTTTTCTTGCTGGTGATTGATGGCACGTGTCTGAATCCCTGGTTTAAATCCTCTTCTTTTGAGAGTATATAGCCTTGATTTCTCAAGAGCTCCTTAGCATTAAGAGGCATGAGAAGGAGTTTTGTTGTATGTGAAAAGCCTGACATAGAAACCTAAATCCAAGAACCCCAATTACATTGATACAGAAATCTTCCTGAAATTTCAAGCTCTAGTAGAGGGGAAGTTTATTCACCTTTCTGCTCAACCTGTCTTTCTATATATAACATGGGTATCTCTCTGCTCAGCAAGAGGCAAATGCTCACCTCAGGATCCTGCCAGGCAACAGCAATGTTCCCGGCTCTGCCTTTGGGACTTTCCTGTTCTCCTGGGGAGTTTAACTCTTCATTCTCTTGTTTCATCTTGCAACTGTAATGAAAGGAGGCTCGTGGCTCTGGTGTTTTCAATGGTACATATAATGATCTCAGAGCATAATTACAAGTGAAAAATGTAAAATCTTTGCAAGTGTCATCTTTACATACTTGTTCCCACCATATTCCAGGAGGTTGTGTTGGGAATACCTGAACAGACATTTAATGATGAAGACAGTGCTGCCCTAAGCCAAATATATTACTCTAAAATGGTGGGGTTTTTGCATTTTACCTTCAAAGAGGGAGCTCTTTTGTCTTGCTTCTGGGTGAAGATGCATCTTGGTTTACAATAATGCTTTTAAAAGCTTTTGTCTCTGTTCTAAAAATAACTGAGCATTTAGATTTCATATTTTGTGGGCTTTGATTTCATATTAGCTGTGTGTAGCTCTCAGCTAAAGACTTAGGAAGAGAAGGAAGGTTGCTTCTGATTCACCCCTTCATAATCTGAAAACTAAAGCTGGTTGTTTGGGTTTCTTTTTCTTTCCAATTAGCAGTTGTGGCAGGAAGATTCCAACAGGCAGTTTTCAGCAGTCTTCCTTACTATTAATTCAAATTCAGCAGTAGCACAAATGTGGTTCTTTTGATTTTAGTTGAATTACTCCAGAGTCAACTTGATATGCATGAGACCACAATTACTGCCTGAAATATCAGGCTTTTTTACACTGACTAGCTCTGCTGGGAAAACTAGTAGAGGGTGAAGATTTATTTTAAAACATGAAGCAGAAGGCATAATTCTTGTGAATTTTTTTTGCTTTATGCAGGTTTAGAAGTAAAAATGCTTAATGTAAAATTATTGTCAGATAATACCACAAAAGCACACCAAGAAACATAGAGTGAAGTTACCTGCATCGTCCTCCTCACATCATACAGGGGAAATAATTCTTCCAGTCTGCATTGTTCCACATCTGGAGAGATGCTAGTGTCATGGTTAGTTAGCACTTAATGGGGTTCTAGCTCCAAAGACAAAACAGAGAATCCATGCAGGCAGGCATATCCTGTATGGATACCTGCATCTACAGAGCATTTACAGCAAATAACACAGTATGGTGCTTGGTTTGTTTGGTTTGTTATTTTTTTTTGTCTTTCATGTACCTACTAAATGCAATGCAAATAGTTTTGGCATCACAATTGAATTGTGTTGAGGGTTTTCTTTATAAAAGCTATAGGATAGACATATCTTTTGAGCTCTACCTATGAAATTGTTTATTTGGAGCTTGTCTAATTAACAGGAAAAAGTGTGGTCAGCATCCTTAGCTCTGACATAGATTACATTGATTTCTTGTTGCTTAAGAAAGTCCTTGTCAGCACACAACTTTCTTCAGTCCCATCAAGCATAAAAGTAAAATTATTTTAGCTATGGTAAAGTGTGGTTCCATGCACAGTAAGAACACAGAAAACCCACAACTTTTGTGACCTTTATCTGCTAAATAAAACCTGTTTGCGTTATGAAAACACTAAGAGACTGTAGCTTTTTGCTTTCAGTAATGCTGATCTGAGTGAGTTGCAGTCATCCTGTATTGCAGCTGATGGTCTAGGACTGTTATCTATCCATTTTCAGTTTTTCTCAGCAGTGATAAGTACTCCTCAAAAAGCCACAGATGTAAGCCTTCTTCAGGATGGTATGGTTAAAATTCACATAAGTAGAATACCATGTTACACATTTGTTAATGTCTTTAGCTGGAAAATACTTCATGTCTGCTGAAGAGGAAGCTTTTGTGGTTACTGCCAGTGTACTGGCTGAGGTTCAGGTCTAGACCTGGAAGCTTAGAATTATGTCCTTCTCAGTCATGTTTTCAGATGCTGCATGGGACAGATCTGAGCTATCCTTACAGCATTTCCCTGGGTTTCCTTTGAAATACTACCTATTGTACAGTAATATTTTTTCTGAATATTTGGACCTTTTCTGCACCCACAAGCTTAAGTGTCTTCAACACCTGGAAATCTATAGCAATAGGTCAGGTCAGCCTTACCTAATCTCCCAAGCTGGTTCCCCTTGGCTGAGCTGCCCTGCTCCCAAGCTGCACAGTGGATGGAGAAGGAAGATGTGAGAGCAGTTAGGTGGGGCCTGATAATGAGACAAGGTGAAAGCTTGAATTTACAGACCCCTGTGTGCTGCTTTATATGGGGTGGGAGGATGGAGATGCCCAGCTGGGACATCAAGGGCTGTGAGAATTTATTGCCTGTCCTTTGCTACATGTGCAATGTGGAGGCTGAAAGCAGCAAAAACCCCTGGTATTACTCAGGTTATGGCTTTGCTACAACACAGTTGAAAACAGGAAAGGGGTTTTTTTCCAAATACCTAAAGAGTAATTGGGTATCAGACTGCACCGTGATTGTAATATGTGCTGTTGGACATGCCCTGCTGTAATGGTTGGAGGGGTCCACCTGGAAGTGACAGACATGAAATTAAAATTTTAAAATGCAGAGCTTATAGTCTGCTTCAAATGTTGGGCTAAATAATAGGTTTCTTTCAACAGATCTTTGGTTTTGAATGTGTTATTTTTTTGGAAAATGTGGTAGTTTTACTGCTGCTCTAAGGATTTTACTAATTGTAGGTAAGAGATGTCTTGGCCTCAAATACTGGTTTGCTTTGGCTTTTTTATTACGCTTGACAAACTGGTGCTTGTTCTTCCTCCTTCCCACCATTATGTCTCCTTAATTCCACTCTACAGAGGAGTTGCTTCAGTGTCTTGTCACATTTGAACTTTTGTTCAAGGATAAATTTTCCTGAGTGCTAAGTCTTACAGCAACTTCGGCACTTCCAAATCAAAGTCCGAGCAAGATGTATGCTCCTGAAGTCAAGCTTTTCAGAGAGATTACTTTTCCTGACTTGAATTGATTTAATAACTACTCTGCACTTGAAGACTTTCGGGTACTGTACAGCCAAGTCACATCTAAAAATAGCATTAAGGTCCAAAAGCCACTAAGGCAGTTTTGGAAAATGCAAAATGCAACTACTGTCCCTTTCTCTTACATCTCACAGGTTGGTAGGAACAAAGGACTCTTTCCTAGTGTCTTGATGACAATGTGAAACCTAGGTGTGCCCAAAGCATTGCTGGTGTGATTCTTTTTCATCACTGTAGATGATTAGGAAATTTGAAAGAGCTTCCTTGTGGATACATGATTAAATGTTGGTTCAAATTATTTGAATTGAGGTAATAAGGACACAACTGGTCTTTTGAGAGCTGTGATCCAAGCTGTTACTTTTGAGTTGAAAACTTAGTTTTGACCCACTCCCATTAAAATCCAGAGTGTGCCAGAAACATTACCTTTTCTAGATGTTTGCAAAGTATCCAGAAACATTCTGGAATAAGAGGTAGGAAATTGAAAGAGTAACTCCAAAAGCTGTTCCTGTTGCAGCAAGTTCATATTAATTCTGTCTTGATCATGTAATGAAGATAAGTCTCCTTTCATTAGGCTGAAAGCTGAGTATGTAACTTATCAAAATGTGGTTTTAACCAGCAAGACCTCTGGATAGTCCATCACCTGTGTGGGGCAAGAGTGGTGCTTCATGCCTAGCTGGGACTGAAGACTTCTTTGGAAGAAGGTTGTGTGATAGATGGAGAAAGTACTGCTGTTATCTCTCCACAAAATTTGCGATCCTCTTCACAAAGGAGTTTGATGTTTTGTGGAGCAGCATACATCTCAATAAGCAGAGAATTTGGTCATGATTCTCACGCAGCATTCCTTTGTTAAAAGGGACATCCAACTGTCTTTAAAAAATTTGCGCAGATAAAGCTCACAAATATTGCTGGATTTGCAAATAGCGTATGAATTTGTCCTTGTATTTACAAAAAGCACGTGTTAATGAATACAAATTCATCTTCCCACAAACAAAACACTATGAAAATCTGAGTTATCTTATAAAACTTGGCCTTCAAGCCTAAAATCAAATTACTGAAACCAGTCAAGAAACGGTAAGATTTAAGGTGGTATGTGACACGTTTTTGAATAGACAAACTTAATTCAGTCATTTCTTAACAGCCTAGTGCTTGATTTGAACTCAGTAATGTTTCTAAGAGTACATTTTATGTATGACTGATCTAAAATGCAGGCAGGTACTTTTCCATGCAGAGTTTGGAGAGTGTTACAGCACAGGTAAGGATGCAGGTAAAGCTAGGGAGCCACCAGAAGGAACAGCCCCTTGAATGGTATCTGAGAGTAGGAGCAGAATGGGAGTCCTTGGGACTGTGGATCTGAGACCATCAGTACAGTTTGGTTGTTCACAAGGGTTCGCAAGGAGAAACTGTTGAAACGAGGTTCCTGTGAAGTTACCTTGCAAGAGAGCAGACCATGCTGCTTTGATTATGGAGGTCACATACAAGGATGACACCATAAGCAGAATTTAAAGTTGTGCCCCTGATGGATTAGCGTTGATCCATGTGTCCTCCCTACATCATCACCTTCAGGGGACCAAGTTCTTCAGACTTTTCAACGGGTTTATTGTATAACCAGTCCTAAAATGGAAGAGATGCGTGAAAACTGTTTAAATATCTCCTTCTTGCTTCAGGCTGTCCTTGGACTGCTTCTCAGGTGTGCAAATCTGCCTTGCGTGGACTGGAGCCAGTTTGGGGTTGCCTTGGAGCAGAACGTGATGCCTTTGCTTCGCTCGCTTGCAGCAGAAGCGCCATATGCATTTCCCCCACCCAGCAGCAGTGCTTGTGGTTCCAGTATGGCAAGGAAGGGCCAGCAAGGCAGAGGTGCCCTCTTACCCCTGCTTGGAGCTACCTCCCACCTGTGCAGCAAGAAATGCTTTTGGATCTGTGCAGCTCCTCCTAGAATAACTGCAGCAAGATTAAACTTTAAAAATTCCCTTTTCCCCCTCACCCGTATGGTCACTGTCTTCCCCCTTCCTTCTCATCTTCATTAAATCAGGAGGAGATGATGTGCTGAATCCCACTCCGACACCTGTTACTGTTACTCCCTGCATTCCAAGTGGATTACCACAGGCCTGATTATAGTGGCTGAGAACCCTATGAACCCAGGTTCTGGGTACTGTGGAGGAATCTTATCATAAATCTAAGAGATCTAGAAAATATTTCCAGTGCATACTTATGTATACTGACAAGATCTCTAATAACACTGGCTGGGGATAGCAAACAAGTCAGACTAAAGACTACTGTTGGCACATTTTCTGTGTGCCAGAGCTTTAAAGTATTTGAAAATGCAAAACACGTATCTAGCAAATTTCCAAAGTGCCCCTACAAAAGAAGAACAATTCTACGCTCGGTCCTTTTTTAATTTTCTGGCTCTGTCTGTATAAAGCAGCCCCCACAATATTGCTGCCAGAAGAGGTATGTTTTTATTACATCTATTGACATACTTTCACGTGCAATTTTAGCAGAGACAAAGCACAGCTGGGCTTTAGCTTGCTATTGAAGGTGAAACCCAGTCTGCTGTAGACTAATTTCACTGAAATAAAAAAAAGATGATTTCATTGTTAAAAATCCCTTTGGAGATACCTCAGCAATTTTGTTTTGTGAAACAAATAATTGTATAATTTTACTTTAGGGTATTGTGAGGGCAAGGGATTAATATTTGTAAATGTTTCCATGAAAATCAGTCAAGTTACAAGACTGTATTTCACCACAAAGCAAGGCCAGAACAATTGGAGGTTCATGAAGCAAACACACAGCTGTTCACAGGGGGAAAAAACGAAGTCTTTCTGAACCTGTTCCAGGATGCAGTGTGAACTGCCTGGGCTCTTGGAGCAGAGAGGAAGGGTCCTAGCACATGCGGTCCCTGGAAGTGCAGGACCCAGCCTGGGACTGTGAGCCCGACTGAGGGCATGGTGTTAAGCTAAGGCTCAGCTAGATGTGAGCACAATTAAACAGTCTCCAGACTGGAATTAGCTTGCAGCCTGGACAAAGCCAGTCTGCAAAACACGTTGTAAATATAGCTTTGGAAAGAGCTTTTCCTGGAGTATCATGTAAAGAGGTTACAACTTCTCTCCATCCCTTCTCCAGGCCAAACGGGAATCTTACTTTTGCCAGCAGGTTCCTTCAGGCCAGAGTTTTCCCCAGGAAGGAGCACTGAAGCTTTTCTTTCAGAAGCAAGTGCTGCTAGTTCAAAGACAGCGTGCAGAAAACCAGTCATACATATTACTGAAATTCTTACGTCAACAATAGCAACAAAAAGCCACCAAAAAACCCTCAAACACCTTCCTCCCTGTCCCCTTCCCACAGACAACACACACCAAAAAACATTGAGGCCTAATGCTGAAAGTTTCAACATGTAAGATCTAAATTTCATAAATTCTAAAGAGAGGAGGAGAATGAACAAAGGAAACAGGCGTGCCAGGAAAGGGATCAAGGAAAGCAAAATTATTTAGTTGATTACTGGTTTTTCATATTATTTACAACTCTACAGGAAAGCAATAGACCTTTTGACTTGTGACCTCCTGCTTACTGCTGTTAGCTGTGAAAAGTTCATGTGAAAAGATGGTGACTTTCACTAAAAAAAATTTGAAATAATAATGAAATGTCATTTCTCCAGGAAAGGTTTTATATATTGGAGGAGTCAGTCTTTTAGTTAAAAGATAATCTAGGCATCAAGCAAATTGGGCAGACAGGGCTGTCTGTTCTGCGCTCACACAATTGTGTTCTGACCCCATTAGCTGTTAGTGGGCTGCAGAGTGCATACATTGGGCTTTACACCCAGCTGCAGGATATCCAAAACAGCCCTAATCAGAGGTTTCCCCAGACTCCTTTTGCAGAACAGGTAACTGGACTTGTTCATATTTTTAATAACCTTCGTTGTGGCTGTGCATCACTTTGTGCCTGGGAAGCACCACAGCCAGCTTAAAGCATCAGGGCTCGTTCAGGGAATCTGCTTGATAGACAAACCACTCCAAACGATAGGATTGAAACAGACCTTTTTAATTTGACCGGAATAAACCTAGTCCAGTTCCCTGAAAATGGAAAATACTGGAGCTGGCAGTGGGTCAGGCATCCCTGAAGCTTTGACAATCCAGATTTCCATTTTCAAATTTTGTGGGTTGGCTCTCCTTCCTTATGAGACTGAATTGCTAATAAAATTAATTAGAAGTGTCATAAGTTGGTCATCCCAAGAGTATTTCTACTTGAAGTAATCATTAATTATTCTGACTAGGATTGTCTGTCTTTTCTATTTTTAGGTTGGCCATGGGCAACACTGACTGTTCTCGGGTTCCTGTACTGCTATTCTCATGTTGGAATTGAATGGGAGCAAAAGTATGCTGCGACTTAGGAATGATGCAAACAAGTATTTTTAAGGCAGGTTTATGATTTTTCTACACTGCATATCCTATCTACAGAAGGGTGTGCCAGACCAAGAATTCAGTCATTGTGTTAAAAAAATAAAGCTCGTTTAGTTGATTTTGGATTCCAAGTGTAGAAAACGAACCAGAAACAGTAATGGTGGGGAGAAATGATGAAGCATTTTGAGTTATGTTATTTTTGTAAAACACCATCTCTGTACATTGGAAGCACGCATCTCAGAACAGGTATTTTATATATGTTGAAAATTGTTTTAATGTTTTGGTGCCTATTTTGAGATACTGAAGAAAAAAATTCTTCTACCTTAGAGAATTCAAAAAGCCCAATCTCTAACAGCTGCTGTCTGGGAGCATGGAGGGCTGTGCCCTCCACTTACACTACTCCATAAAGGGCATGATGCTCATCAGTTCTTCTTGATTGCTTTCTGATATAAGTGAGAACATTTTTGTGTTCTCATTGGCTGCAGTAGTTCTGCCTTAAGCTACTTTTCTATCGACTGTAGCAAAGCCTGCTTTTTCTTTTTTATGGCTTCATTTAAAATTTTGCCTTTAAAATAACACCCTTTTTTGGTAATCTTAGGACTGGTTTTATTTCTTTCTTTAGAAAGAGGGAGTAGGGAGGTAGGTCTTTTTTTAAGGAACAGCTTTTCTTTTTAATCAAATATGCTCTTACAGCTTTAAGTGCTCTCTGCTTTATGTTAGAGCTAAAGCATAAAATATTACCCTTATAATGGGGCAAGTCCCACCTTCAAGGGAACTGTTCAGTCTGCCTCTTGTATTGCTCTGTTATGAAAGGAGATAACTCAGGTCTGGGTGAATGGTAAATTTGTTCAGTTTGCTTCATTCTCTGGTGTCCAAGCAATCAGCTCCTGCAATACTGAAGACACCCTAGGAGTAACTTTTTAAGACCTTGAGAAGAAAACAGAATGGTCCAATACAGTGACATCATATTAGCTGGAATAAATTGATGTTGAAGAGCAGCTAGAAGACCTTTAGTCTTTCTAAAGTTAGATATTCCCCCTAGGCATGGTAAAAGGCCACCAGTTTTGGAGGGGACTTCTTCCAAAAGCAGCTTCCTCCACCCAAAGCAGAAGGACACGTGTCAAAACTTGTTCCATGCCCCTGGCAGACATTTCAGTCTGTTGGGAGGCACATTTAGTGACCTACTGCATCACTCCTGCAGCTTCAGCCAAGCCTGGTATAGCTTATCCCTTCAACAAGAAATTCAGTCCCTGAGACAGGCTTCAGTTTATTGCCTGTGTTTCTGATGTATCTGCTGCTCAGAACTACAAGAGCCTTCTTTTTACCCTCCATTTGTTCCTGAAGAAGTAAGGGCAGAGGCTTCAGCTCTCTGTCCATCCGGAGACAAGCACATCACTTGCTCTTTCAAAGCAGAAGCTCCAGCCCTTTATGATAAGATTCCCCCCTCCTCCCCTGCCATGAGAATGCCATGGTTTCCTCTGGAAGCCCTTACTAGGAGACACCATGGGCTGTTGAAAATAAGACTTACCTTGAATGCTGCCTGGCCAGAGACACGGTCCTCCTGATTGACTTAAGATGATTTCAGGGATTCTGTCAGCTGCAAAGTAGATGGCTCTAAGCCTCTGAATTTACTAAAAGGATCTGAGATTGGCCTCTATTTTGGGGTAGCACTGAGCTAAGGGCAAGAACTTTCTCAAACTTTACTCAGACTTTGTACATAAGTGGAATTAGCATTAGAGCAAAAAAGTCATGAGTCTGTTCTTCAGTCTTATTGATTACTGTTATTACATGAAATGAGGAGCTACTAAGTGATTGGATTCCAATTTGTATGCATGCAAAACTTCCAGCTCCAATATGGAAATGACCTTGAAGGTCATACAAAGTATCCTTATTTCTGAACTAAAATTGTTTTCTTTTTTTTCAGTGCTTTATATGTATATATTATAATTTTGTATCTTTTTCTGTTTGTATAAATAAAGCTGAAACGGACTGTTGGCTTGAGAACTGTAACTTGGAAAGCTGTGGTTTGATGTAAGAAAAGTAGGTGCTCCACTGTTGCGAAGAAACACTACTGTGCACTGGAAGCCTGCAGGATGGGTGCAATGCAGACCGGTCACTTTTATCCCTGCTGTGTTCTGCATGGAACATGCATTCCCTAATGGTGTGAGTTTAAAAAGCGAATACACCTTTTATAGATGGGCTAAGGGGAGGCTTCAGCATGTGAAGCTTCTGAGAAGAATAGCATACAGTTAAAATGATGCTTCCCACTCACAAAGTTCCTTCTCAGTCCTGCTTATCCAGCAGCTGTCAGCATGGGGCATGCTCAGTCAGACACACAGCTCTGTGCCTGAAGCACTACAAACATGCATGGTCAGCTACGCCTTCAGCTTGGAAACACACTCCTCAGCATGACCTGAGAATTGACTCTTCATTGTCAGATGGCACCTGAGGTAATTGTGTGGTAGCCCAAAGTGCCATCCTCCAAGCAAGTTCTCTGACAGTCTAGAGAGATGAGTTTGCAGAGACCTGGAAGAGACTGAAGTAACCATCCCGCATATGAAAGGAAAAAGTAGGTACGGGGAGGAGGAGAGAGAGAATTCCAAACACTGAGGAAAAGCTAGTTAAGGGATGTAGGAAACAGTTGACAAAGACAGAAATTGCCAAGGTAAGACATTGGTCATTTTGAACCAAAGGGGAGCACTTCTTGTGAGGGGAACGGCAGACAATGACTTCTACTGCTAAGAGACCCCAAAAGTCACAAAAGTGCAGGGACCAAAAAAAGAAAAACTGAAGGCAGTGGCTCTGAAAATGAGCTGGACAGACACATTATGGCTACTGACAAAAACAGTACAGAAGTGATTTTGAAAAGTTGCCTAAGAGACTGCCAAGCATAGCCTGACCTAATATATGGCTTTAATGGCTACCACAAAGTTCTAGTAATCAAGTCTCTTGTACACACACACACACACAGAGACATCCTTCCCCTAGCCCCTCCTTGGCTAACAGAGCCCTCCCAGCCATCGTTATTACGGGGGATGGTAAGATTACGCTAAGTGGCTCTTTCTTTAATTCTGCAATGATTGGTGGGTGAGCAAGGCTTTGCTCACATATCTCTTTCACATCTGAGGGCTTAAAGCAGCTTAGTTGGAGTAACCAGCTTACCACAGGTCAGAAGAAAAACAGCTTAACTGTGAAAACCTGCAGCAATTTTGTTATTAGTCACAGCAGTAACGCAGGGCCTGTCCTTTCTTTTGCGCACCCACTTAATTTCCTTCGTCACTGCTAACTCTTGAGCCGCTCTCATCTCGCAATTGCTGAAAGGGGGGCTTGCCTTCCTCTGGTTTGCTGGCAGGATTGTCCTCAGGGAGCTGTGAAGAGCAAGGAGATTGCTATGCATGGTCTGTCACAGCTTCTCACTGTGCTTTATAGTTCTCCCCCTCCTGCGAGTAGCGCAGCCCATTATTGCTTTGCAAAATAACACTCTCAGCACACAGCCACTTGTTAGTCAAGGCATACATTTTAATCCAGCAGGGACAGCTGAAATACTGCTCTATGCAAAGCCTGTGAAGAATCGCTTGCCTGTAACACCTTTGAGAAACAAAGGGAAATCTGCATTACAATAGATCGTTTCTCGTATTATGGGACCCCTGAGAGCAACCCTCTCTGGTGGGCATCTCTGCTGACCCCCACGGATGCACAGGAGTGTTCTGTGTATGCGCTCTGAATTCCAGTGGTTCCACCACTCGCTGCTTGTGGAGAGGTTCCTTTGTTAGTTGCAAGTAAAAGGAAGAAAAGATGAAGACAACTTTTTTTAAATTTCTGCTTCATGTACATTCAATCACCTCCAACACAGGTACTGCCAGAGCATCTGAGAATGAGATGAGTCCCAGCTGCCCATGCATGAATCATCTACACCTGAGTTTACTGTGGAGAGACCAACTCGGCTCAGACATCCCCAGCCTGGGGGCAAGCACTGGCAGCTCCAAGCTTCAGAGGCTTTCAGGGATGCCACCAATGCCCAGGAGAACAGGAAAAGGGAAAGAAAGTGTCTGATGGATCTGACCTATATAGACACTGCACAAGAGATGGAGCTGAAGAGTGTCAAGACTCAACTTTGAGGCAGCCTCTGCACCGCTCTGTTCAGGGCAGTTCCCACAAGCTTCTGCAAAGTGAGTGAGTCCTCCAGCCAGTGTCAGCATTGCTAGCCCTCAGAACTGTTACTCTGGGAGGAAGAAGGCATGTGCACTCTGTACCCAGTACAGAGAATGGCAGGATTAAAACTACATGGCAGCTTTAGGGGAATCAAACACACTTGCAGATCCTCAAAAGTCTCCTCATTCCTTATGCTGGGAGTCACAAAGGTCTGCGTGAGAGCAGGTTAAGCTAACTCAGGATGTAACAGGCAAATTTTGCCCACAAACTAGCCTGCACCACCTTTTGTCATACCTGGGGCAGCTCAGTCTAAGTGTAAATAGCCTTAGGTACCCACATACCAGCAGCTTTCAGAAAGAGATAAGATGAAATGAGCTACCTGTGGCCCATGCTTTCCCCAGCAATGGTCAGCCTACAGTTAACAGAAGTGCACTGACTGTCCACAGGGATTTAAGAAAAGCTTTATATATGGTTGGATAGCTGAAGTGAATCATTGCAGACAGGTGCATCAGCCAACCACTGAAAAATTAAAGTTTACTGAAGAAATAATACAGAGATATAACTTCAGTTATTACCTGTGACATTTAAATTGTATTGGCACTCCCTCTAGATCTTTCTTGACAAAATTAATTAATTTTTATGGACCACAGCATTTCCATCCCTGCACTACTGCATTTGAGTTTCCAAAATTAAGTGGCAAAAATAGAAGAACTGGAAATGATACTAGCAGACCAGAAACAGCTACACTGTTGGTAAATTAATTAAAAGGCAAGTCTTAAGGAAAAAATAAGATCCTGTTGGTTTTTTTTTTCAGACTGCTGCTGGAAGGGTTAAGGTTGCTTTGGGGGCTCAGTTATGTGGGGAGATTACCTTATAGTAAGCCACATGCAGAGATAAAAATAAGCATTTATGAGACAGTTCTTTAAGTGATGTTACTGCTAATTTATAGTTATGGGTTTCTTTACTCTTGTGGTAATACTTTTATTAGCCTGTAATTTCAGCATGAATTACCACCTCAGCATAACTTTCATTTGGTCATATCTCTGCTCCAGGCCACTTCAGCGACCTCTCAGCTGCCTTCTCCCCGCTCTTGGCATCCTGCCTCAAGGCCACACCTTGATCAGGCTCAGTTCTCATGACAATGCTGCAAACGCAGTCTGGGCATGGTCTGGGTCCTGCCTTGGAAAGCATCAGCTCCAGACCAGGCTGTCTAGTGAGCAATCGAGCACTTGCCCAGCCCCACTGCTGCCTGCCAGGGCCCCCAGCATTCCAGACAGCAATACCAGAAAGTCACCAGGGATCTGTGAGCAAGTGGGTCTTGAGCTCAAAGATTGTCAACTGTGACATCTCTTGACTCATACTTCACACACTACTGCTGGTGCCATCTGCCCAGAGTTTAGCACCCTTCACTCGGGTTATTTATTCTCAGAGTTCCTCAATCTGATCAAATCCTGCCAAACATCACTTGTAAAAGTACAAGACCCACAAAGGGTCTTCAATCTCTGAAGACGTCCTGCTTGCCTTGAATGGTTATGCCAACAACCACTGACACCATGAACAGCTGCAAGTTGGGTATGAGCCCTAACATAGGCATAAGACTTTAAAAAGCATGACAGTAATTCAAAATGCTATAGCACTTGGAGGCTCTGAAGTGCCTATTACTTAATGCTGGTTGAGGAAACTTCCAGTTTAAGAAAAATGACATTTTTGTAATAATAAGGTTTCCAAGCTAAATATTTAAAGCTTTAAGGCTGCTGGCGGTAACACAAGGGCACTCTGTGGCACTGGGAGAGACAACTGAGGCAGGATAAAGTATCTCACAGCTCCTTCCAGCAGGCAGATGGTGACTCAAGAGGGCTAGAGCCCTTTATAACCTCCAGCCAAAGGAGCCTCCTGGGCAGTCAGTCCCATTTGCTCTTGTGCTAGTGTTGTGCTTTCCTTTCCAGCTCCCTCCCTAATGTCTACCCTTTTGGTAGTAGGTGGGTTGCACTCACCCTCTCGCCCTTTGTTTTCTGAGGCTTTCCTTAGATACTTACCTGAGATGCAGATATTTCTCCAGAACTGATTTTCCTGGGCAAAGGAAATGCAGCAGACTCAAACCACTAAGACAGGTACCCAGCACCGTGCTTTGGCTACATTATACACTGCTTTCATGTGCTGCCATGACCTTAGACTCCTTTCCCTGCTCTACACAGGGGTCAGCCTGCAGCCCCTGAGCATGCCTGGCTACAGCTGCTCTATTTGCTGAGAGGCTCCTACCCCCATTTTACAGAGCTATTTACAATTCATGTTGGCAGAATTGTAATTTCATGCAGTAGTTCACACAGAGTTTCTCTATACTTTCCTAAAGAATGCTTTTCTCTATTCAGCTTTCAGCTGAACTGCTTTAGTTTGTATTTCTGTCTCTCCACTTCCACTAGCCAGGTTCACATGGTTGCATGTGCAGTGTTATCATTCTAAAGGAAAACCAAAATAAATACTTTATTTTGACTTGCGGCTACGTACGGATTATCTTAGCTTTCTTTCCAATCCTCACGCCACAGCTGAGAAAGTTCAACAAACTTTCCTGTTATCATTACTTCTTCTAAAATACCTTCTGTTTAACCGTAAAACTCACCAAAAAATATTGCCGTAGAGGTTGGAAAGCAATCTATTTCTCCTCACTGTAAGCCGCTGCTTCCAGGGAGCCATTTCTTGTTGAGCTGTCTTGGTCCTTTTGCTGAGCACACAGTAGCTCCCAGGCTTAATAGTGCACTCAGTGTGCTACTGCTGCTCAGTGTTTCCCCCCAGCGGTAGCCCCTGAGGAGGCCATAATCTGAAGTATTATGGTAGCTGAAGAAGAGACCATAATCTTCCTTTCATAGAAAATTTGTGTGTGTAATAGATACTCCAGCACAGTTTCTTTCTCCCTGAGTTGTGAAAATTAGCTGGGAGATTGGGAATGTGGAAGGAAATACCAGTAAAAAAGCACGTCCCCCTCAGATTTGCACACGCAAAACTGCAGTGACGTTTGCAGGGCAAATGTGTTTCCCCCCGGGTAGGGATTAACAGCCAAGCCTGTACCTTCACCTCATTCCTCACCCGTCTGAACAGAAACATCTTCAAGGAAATCTCTACAAGTGAACAAAGCTCAGAAAACCCCAAACCTCTTCAAGGTTTCTCAGACAATCCTGCCTCTATCAGTACCATGTGGGAATTCTAGGGAGACAGCTTGGGAGTTGGTCATGATGGATGAAGCTGCCAAAGTTAAGCTTGTTTTAAAACCTACACCTGTGCCACGGGGCAGCTTAAATATGAACTTGTCTGTGCTACATGAGGACTTGAACTTAATTAGGAAGGGGGAGCAGGAATGGAAAAGGAAAGGAAAAAAAAGTAAAAAGACAAGGCTTGAGCACATGTATTTTGCAGATACGGCTGTGCACAAGCGTCTCCGTATCTGCTTCTGACAGATGTCAGGAGTTCAGTTACTCAAATGCTTTCTTTGGATCTCTCACAGGTTTTTACTCATCCTGTCTTTCAAGAACAGGACAGGTTATTCCCACCAGCTTCCACATGCCAACACTGAAGTTGGGGTGAATTAGTATGAAAAATTCAATGTTCTATGTGAAAAATACTTGTATTGGCTGATATTTTTTATATGCTGTATGCCTGTTACAATTAAACCCCTCACACCACTGGCAGCAATAAATACCCTAGCAACGCCACATCCTTCCCAGCATTTTCTGGTTGGATACACAGCCTTAGTAACTACCCTACCTCCATGGAGCACAAGGCAAGCACAGACAGCAGCTCATGAGCCAAGGCCTTCCCAGCCTTGGTGCCCGCAGTGGGTGGGCAGGTTGGAGAGCAGCGACCGTCTCTCGGTAGGTGAGGGGGCATGTGGCTGTTGGGCTCATTGCTCTCCCCAAATTATCGTGGGCTGTCCTGTGCATCATCCCACACCAGGCAGACACACTGGTGTCACACACTGAACAGAAACAGTTTTGCTGTTCCTTTAGTGCTGGGGGAGCAAATAAAACATATTGCTATTGTACATATGTGCGAGAGGGGGGAGATTCGCTGCAGTTCACTCCCACTGGTTCTCAATAGCACAGAAGAGCTAGTTTATGCTGGTCATCTTTACTCCAATTCAAAAAAACACCAGAGCTAGAGTGCTTCCAACCTTAACAGAGATACTAAAATGCACCAAAGGGCAATTAAAGAACCTCCATCATCAAATGCAGAATTTAAAACTGTGTAGGCAGCACTCACCTCCCCACAAGCTGCCACACTGCAGATTGCCCTGGGAGTCCTTGCTGCTGCCCTGGGGCCACAAACCCAGCCGGGTAAAGTCACCACGTGCCTGGCAGATGTCCTCAGCAGCTACCACACAGGCAGCAGCACAGAGGCAAGGAAGGATCCATAGGGCCCGGGCCCTCTGCCAGCTGGTAGCACCACCAAGGGGTCCTTTACAGCCCCAAGGAGGCTGTACAGCATTGCACAGGCTCCAACCCTGAGCTCTCCTCCAGATATGCACCTTCAGGCATCTTGTAGGTGCTACGCTTTGCACACTAACTCTTAACAAAACAGAAGCAGCAGTACCTGTGCAGCTATTCCTGAGAAAAGTCAGGAGCCATAGGACACATCCTGTGCTCTAGAAACCATTTGTTCCTGCTATGAATGCGCTCCCAGGTGCAGTGAATGAGGAGCAGGGGCTGGTGCAGGTGGGCTGGGGGCTGCTCACAGCTGCTTGGGCTGCTGCTGCCCAGCCGTGCCCAGGCCTGACCGGTCAGCATGTGGAACATGAGCCTTTGCAATTTGGCACACAAATCTCAGCAAAAAGTGCTGTAATTAATTACCTTTGGTTTGAAATGCTGTGGGGCTGCTGATGGGGGGAAACTGATGGGGAACATCATGCAGGCAGTGCTACCCCTCTCTGCACTCACTGAAGCTTGCAGCATAGCCAGGGAGGCTGCTAAGAATGCAGGAAATGCCTGAGCAAGGAAAATAATGGAAAGTTCAGAAAACAAGCACAACTGCCTCTAGAGACCTCAAAAAAAACCCCAATCAAAAGTACATGCCCTCACTATGGTAATTTTCTCTTCTCTGGTAAGTATAGGGCACGCTGTATAATGTTAGGCAAAAGAAAGCTGGATTTTCACACTGGCCAGGGAAACAATCCTAGTGACAAGAGATCCTGTCACACCACATATGACAGAGGATGCAGAAATGGTGTTAAAAATAGCTCCTCATTGTGCTCCTTGGCTGCTCTGTACAGTTCTGCTTCAACTCTGCGGTCTGAAAGCTTGTGCTTTATTGCTGTTCTTTTGAAGATGAGATTCACAATGCCATGTAGTGTCTTAATACAGGTGACAGGATGGAGAATGAACCACAGAAATGGGTGCAAAACTCACAGGGGCCAGGCTGACATCCTGAAGACTAAAACGTATAAACTTCCAGAGTGGCTCCTGGCCTGCAGGAATGGCTGCTGACTGTGATCCTGTCACATATGTCTATTCTGACCTGAAAGGATCTCCCATTCCCATCACCTCTGGTTATTCATACCTTTGCTGCGGTAGCCAAGAAAATAATACTCCTTGCCACCTGTTGCAGTAGTGTCACTGCCAGGTGACACACTACTAGGGGCTTCACTCCTGTGAGGTTTGTCTTTGTGTAAGTCCATAGTAGTGTCACTTTCTTCTGCAGCGGATGACAGGACAGCAGAAGCTTCTTTGATCTCTCTCTTACTTACTGTGGTCGCCATAAGTTTTGTAATAGTTCTCAGATTTTGCAGTAGTGAACACGGTCTAAAACACAGACCAACTACAGACACATGTACCCTCAGGATACGGAACGACCATTTCAGACAGGTCAGAGGCAGTCCTCTGGTGATCTCGTTCCTGCTTAGCAGATACCTGGCCCAGACTGGGGTCCATGGTGCAGGACACTGCCTGGGGTGCCAGGATATTCGCTTTACAGAACACCTGAGTTCAATTTACAGTGACCCTGGAAGTGTAAATCCCAACTGCAGTGATACACAGCAGACAGAAATCTGAGGAAACAACCTGAATTGTTTACAAATGGAACAATAAGATCACATTGCTCCACTGATAACACTTCAGTTACAAACCAACAGCAACAAAACTGCTAGCCAGAAGTTCTAGAGGGTAATTTAAAACCACTTTGTTGATCTTATAAGCACATATTCAACACATAGAAAAGCACACCAAAGCAACTGTAATGTATAAAATAGTTTATTACTATAATAAATAAAATTAAACTTCTTTTTTACAAATATTATTTGTGCTTGTTTAAAAATGTTGACTAGGGATATCATTAATGTAGGTGGCTGCATTTGTAACAGAAACATTCCCAGACAGTGTGCATACATACATACACACACTGTTTATCTACTGGCAGCTGCTTTGCTGACCACAAAAATAGTATCTACTCGTTTTCTTTTTCTAGTCATGCTTCATTGAACAAAGTGACAAATGCAAAGAAAAAGAACCAAGAGTATTTGGTGGATTTCTGAAAGGATAAAAGCAAGTGAAGTACATTGAAAAGCGCCAAAGCAACTGCATTAGCTGCATATCAATCAAGTGTCCATGCAGTGGTGGCTAAATATTGGAACGCAGACAGGTCTCCAACAGATGTACAGATATTGATTTTATGTAGGTACGATAATATAACACATTCATTAGAAAACTTGGTATTTCTTTATATAGCAGTTCATCCTGATACAAGATTATTGAACTTCTTTCATCTACAGCTAAAATGATTCTTTTTCTATGTTAGTGGTCACAGATTTATTGGGAAGAAGAAAAAAAACCCATGAGCCTTTCAGAACAGTTAGTGAAAACCCCAAACTGTTTTGTTAACATTAGGCATTTAGATCCAGTTACAGAGGTGTTCTGGGATTACACATCAAATATGTTTACAAAACACTCAACAATCAGCTTGAAACAAATTACAGTTGCAGGTAAATTCACATTAGCTTTGTTGAACTGTAAAAAAACATCTTTGAAACCAACACTTTTGCAGTATGATCGGTTGGCTCCCTGATGTACAAAAGTGTTTGGACAATAGCTGTGTCTCTTTACGAGGGGAGAGGGCTATTGGAGTAATTAATTTTCCTAATAAGAAGGCAATAAGTGGAGAAAGAAATGTGATTACCAGCAAGTGATTTCCATTAGATTTAGAAAGCTAATCAAAGTGCTTCATCTTTAGGCAACACTGTAAATACTACAGAACATTAGGAAGGAAGGAGAATGGAATCACAGTTTGAATTATATCACTTATGAAAGGATCTTAAGGCTAAATGCTGGATATATCTTATTGCAAAAAAAGCTATATTTTTATTTAATTGAATCAATGCTTGCCACAACAATGTGGTCAAAACTATGTCAGATTGGAGGATACAGTATCCTACTGTGCCTCACCTCAAATTTCTGGAGGTTCTCCTGCATGGGACTCTCTCTAAAATGTTTGTCTTAATGAATCATAAGTGCAGCTAAAACACAGACTTTGTTATTGCCAATACACCCACAGGAGACTACGTGGAAACGAAGAATTAGGTAGAAGATGCTTTTTACCATCTAACACCAGGACAGGAAAGCAGAGGTGCAGCAACCATGTGTTATGCTGCTCATGAGAAGAAGGATAGGCTCAGCACCTTTGAGACAGTCCCTGGCACCAGGAAAAATAACTCCATTTATTCCATCATCTCTCTTGCAGAAGCCATGAGAAACACTACCAGGGCATCTTGGCTTCAAAGATACCGTGAGCAAAAAATAGCGGCTTATGAGCCTTATCCCCACCAACTAGGATACAGCGTTTTTCCAATTTCATGTGGATTTCGCTTTCTGACTATCATGACCCTTGTCAGATCTTCTCTTAGTCACACTATTTACTAGACTCACAGTATGAAGTTGAGGCCAAGTAGAAAATTCAAAAATCATGGCCTTAAAAGTTCAACAATTAACAAACAAGACACTAACTAGGACATTCTGTGGATGTCTACTGGGAAGGTTTAAGCTCCCTTCTTGAACTGAATGGAATCATTAAATGAGGAATGTGCTTTTACTTAACAGAAATGCAATCCATAGACTCAGTATACATTGATATTATATATATGTGTGTATGTACACGCATCTGCACAAGCGTCATCATACACGCTGTTTACATAGTAAAGACAAATTATGTACTAAATTTTTTCACAGATTGGTTAAGAGTGATTGAAAATATATATCACCAGATAGTCGCAGTAAATATCTTGTTCAGTTCATTAAAGGGAAGTACTGTAGAAACAGAACATCACCTTCCAAGCTGTTAAACAGGGTGTTCGCTGGGATTCAGGGCAGCACTGTGAAAGAGATTTAAAGCAAGAATGATGTTTTTAAAAGTATACATGTAATACCAGACAGAAGTAAATGTATCTGAACATGGCAGGGGTGAGGGCTGGGTTTTGCTTTTTTAATCCTTTTTTTGTGCTGCGTATTGGTATTCTTTCTCACCATTCAAGCATGCACTTTCAGAAAGTTCCCCTTTTACCAAATCATAACCCAGGCTCTTTCTCTGAACTACCTTCTTTTGACTGAAATTTAATTACACCATATATCAAAATGGAACACAGTATCTCTTTTAGAATGGTGCAGGTTATTTAGCAGATTGTTAAATGGCAGAAGCACTGTGCCAGAACAGTTAAAACTGAGGCTTTGGGTTTTTTTCTTATAGTATGTACAAGCATTTGCTTGTGAAGGGGCAGATTCTTATGTTCAGAGATCCTTCATTTCTAAGCTGGAATGTAATTTAGGTGAAAAGACTTAACCACCATGTACAGAGAAACAAGAGAAAAAGAAAAGACTGACAAATAAAATGGAAGAACAAGTAACAATTATAGTGGGTACACATGCTGTCCAGCCACAGGCATCTGAGTGTAAGGCTCAGTGGAGAAAGACAGATTTGTAACACAGGTGCTTTCAGCCACTCTTTAAAGGAAAAGTGTCGCATCAGCAGTGCCTGGGCACCACAGCACAGGTCAAAACTAGTCTAAGGTTCAAAGGAGTGACTAGTCCCAAAGTGGGCATGGATTTGTTCATTTTTTTTAACCACTCAGTAGTCCAGGGAATCCAAAGATCAAAGCTCATCCTAGATAGCATTTTTTTTTTAATTCTCTTGCAACAAATACAAGTTACTAAGAGATGATGCACGCTCCTACCACTAGTTTTAGTGCCTGACAGTTCATAAAAATGGGTCTAATCTCAGTTACAGCTGTACAAATCTGAGTGACATTGACCACTCTTAGGGCTGACATGGAGCAGACACCCTGAAGGTGTCATTGTAAGGAACAGAGTTTCTCTGCAGTTTCATGGCCACAACAAAATTAAATTTGGCCATAATCTTCAAAGACATGAAATTTTCAGTGGAATTCAGGAGTATGTTACAATTTTTAGAGTCTTTACAAATGGATAATAAATGACTTTATAGGCCATTGTAAGAGTCTGAAAAAAACCTTGGCAAAGGACTTGGTGCTGTGCCCACCCACTGTCACATGGGGTGTGCAGCAGTTCAGTATCATACTGAGTATCAGGCTACACAAGGAGCACCCTTACAAAATTGGCAGTTGTCTGCCTTTGTTCACAGGAATGGATTATTATTATAATTATGGGACTTCTAGGGCTGGTCCCGCCAAGATTCCAGGCTGGGCAATAGGCAACACCAGAATAACCTTTAGCATATCCCTGAGGGCACACAAAAATATCACCGAGAAACATCAATTCAGTATCAGCAACAAAGGGCCAGGTAACCTGCAGTTGCATATTTAACTCTACGTCCGCACTGCCATTCTGAAAATAGCAGGCACATACTTAGGAGGTTGTAAATATTTCCTCCCTCGTCCACCTGGGATAAGCTAATGTCCATGTTTATCCAACTGCAGGTAAATGGATGACACTTTCACAAAGGACTTGCTAAGACTTTCAGCCTTTTAAAAATTTTATGAAGCAAATCAAGTGTCAAGAACATCATGCTGGTGAGAAATTTGCCTGGATCAGAAAACTGACTCCAAAGCAGTCTCTAAAAACTTGCTGGAACTTTTGGAAATCAATTACAAATCCTTATATATCAGTACACCTGGGGTTTACTTAGGTGGAATTTACTGACAAAGGAGACTAAAAAAAAAAAATCATTCAACAGTTTCTAACTGAAACCATGGATATATGGGTTTCTTACAGCAGCCATGCCATAGCTGTTGCAGGTAACTGCTGCCGCTTACAGTGGTTAACGCACCAAACACACAGCATGCCTTTGATCAAAGAGAGACTTCCTCAGCGCTGCAGGTGTGCAGTGCACAACTGTAAAAGACACCAGCTACCACTGGAAAAACCTAAAGATGGAATCAAAAATAAATTAAGGAAATGGTATCTTAGTTTCAGAGCAACTCACCTCCCTATTGCCTTTTGTTGTGGGAGGGAAGAAGGTAACCTACAGATTTGATCCTGAGAGTTGTTTCTCAGGAATGTTTCAGTCCTTGGATAAGAATTCACAGTCTGTGGGCACTTCCATATTGAACCAAGGTGTAAGATCCTTGAAAGTCAATCCTAAACCATCTGCCTCTGGACTTGTAAATGGTGGTGCTGCACTTGGAATAATCAGCATCTTTGAGAGCAAGGGCAGTTACTGCAGGTATAAATACACTGACCACGTGACCTGAGCTGGTAGCTTTGCACAGCATGGCCTCACCACTGTGCCAGTCAGCAGTGGACCTCACACTTCCCCAGGGATGTCTGACACAGTTCTGCATTGCACCGTGCAAGCATTAGGCCAGCAGAAATCCTTTAAAGTGGTCATTTTCCTTGCCTCTTCCGTACACAAACAAAATCTTCCCCCCAAAAAATCATGTGTTTCTTTGTAAATGACTTAGTACCATGGAAAAAGAATGAGCCTCAACACACACAGTGTTAAGACCTATTGCCATTAAAAATAAAAACCCGTAAAAGTGTGGCACCATACTTCTGAACTCTAATCTACTGTTAAGCAGTGAACATACCAGATCAGTGGAGTGAATATACTGTGAATATACACCTATAATCCAAGGTGAGAACCCAAGTCATGATATGCTACCCTATATGAATAATGAAGAGTAGTTTTGGTAAAGTGCTTCAATCATTCTCCAAAAAAAGTTATGAAAATATAAGTTTTGGAAACATCTCCTTCTTTAAGAAGCAGATCTCTTTGTTTCCTTGCTACAATAGCACTTGCATACAGTAAGCACTGTATTTCTACTTCTACTATCCATTTGCTTCCTAGCTAGATTAGATCAGGAACAATACATCTGGATGTAGAGGAAAATGCCACAATCTTAAAAAATTCTGTGAAAGCCTTTGGCTACAATGAACGTTATCAAAACAGAAAGTTCTGAATAATAATTTAACAAGAATTAAAAGAGCAGATTCTTAGCAAAACCGGGACATAAATGCCACAGCATATTTCCATCAGGAGGCAAATCTGCAGGACCTGTTAGTGATGTTCACAATACATTGTGCAGTGGGCTGCACTCAGGTACGCTGCACACCCAACTCTCTGGCCTCCAGCAACTGGAGTTAAAAGCAAAAGAAACAAATGTTGAAAGACATCTGAGACAGAAGTTATGTTGCTGAAAAATCAGTATCCTTGATCCAGTAAATGAGAGTGTGGAAGTTCCCATTTATTAACAGATCTGAAATACTGTGGCTATTTTTGAAGATGTTGCTAAATGTAATTGCTTTAGCAATATGTCAGTTTGCAATTAAAAAATACCTTTTTTTTTGTCTTATTAGCCCTTCCTTGACTACCCAAAAGAAACTTCAGTACCGAATAGCACACAATCGATTGACGTAGAATACGTCTGCTACTGCTCTTTGCATTATTACAGATATATGAAAATATACTGTGACATCAAACATGCTGTACCGGTGACTGAGAAAGTGACAGCAGCAGCAACAAAAAAACCCAAAAAACAAACAACCCACCAAATGCTGAAAATACAAGCACCCTGGCAAGTGCTTATTCATATAGGCAAAACCCAAGCGAAGGACGTAAGGCATGCTCCAAAAACCTCAGAGGTCACCTGGGGCTCACAGCAATGGCTGCTGCTGTCAGAATCCTTATTCCAACATCCTGAGGGAGAGAGGGGGAGTCAGGGGGAATGGGCACCAAGGGAGAAAATAAAAACTTCAGAAACTGTACCCTTGCTGTCAAAAAGGCTTCAAAGTCAGCTGCCATCTTGACATGAGGTTGCAATTCCTGTTACCATACCTTTTTAGACAGAGGGAACATGCTTAGTGAACTGGCCCCTCACTCATTTTCTAGAAAGGTTAAATGTAAAGTGTTAGGGGGCTGTTTCTTTGTTTATTGGTTTGTTTGTTTGTTTTTTAAAAGAAACACCTCAGCTAGCTCCAAACATGTCTTTTTCTGATTCTGGAGACTGGGGCCTTGATATTTCAAACAACTCCTGTGGCGACTGGGAGCTTCTTCTTGAGGTTAATATCCTAAGTATCTCAGCAAGCTGGTTTTCTATATTGGTCATTTTTGTGTTTAAAGCCTTGATGTCCTCTTTCAACTCATGTTTCACTTCTAGCATGGTGGCCTGAAGAGTCTGTTCTGGGATGGGATAAAAGGAGTGCTTGACCTCGGTGAGGACCGGACTGTGGTCCTGTGGGCTTCTTGTCTCCCCAGCGTTATCCAAGCGCAAGTCACTTTTTGTAATGCCACTATCACAAGAGTCTGTCTTCTTCAGGGTAGCTTCTCCTGAAGCTTTAGTTCTCTCTGGTAAAGTCTCCATGGACTCTGCTTTAGAGACCTTGTTCCAGTCTTCACCTTTCCCACAGGCTTCTTTGAATTTGGCCCAGCCTTTTCGTCGGGGGTAGTCCCCTGAGGCCTTACACCCTGCGTGGTCCGATGTTGGGGCCTGCAGCTTTGCCTGGTCAGAGGTCCCAGAGGTCGAAGCGGGCTGGTACGACACAGGGGTAGCCGGACTCTCCCGTACAGTCACTACGCTGGCTTTGACCACTGAGCGAGCAGAGGATTGCTCCCCTAAAGCATTGCCCTTTTCCACATCCAGGTCGTCTGGATCTCGGCCCCTCTCTGCTGCAAGCCGCGCTTCCTTCTGCTGCCTGAACCTCTGGAACAGCCGGCGAACTGGGTGGTCTGGGGGTAATATCAGGGGTGCCTCGTTTTTCCTCTTCATCCTCTCCTCCTCTTCACGTTTGACGTCGCTGATTTTCCGGAACACAATCTACAGGGGGAAAGAGATTTCACTCTGTGATTAACTGCACATTTGTTAAGGGGGAAGAGTTGGAGAAAGAATAATTTGAAAGAATCTGTTTTAACTGAGAAATGCACAACCTCTGCACATTTATAGCAACATTTTCAAATGTCTTATGTTGTGTGGAACTTGACTGATTTCATTATTTAGGAGCAGACACAATCTGTCTTATAACACCGGAAAGAAAAAAAGAATAGATTTCTCCAGCTCTGAGAGTTTAGCAAGGCAGTGCCATTGTAACTATAATGATCCCAGGAAGCTCTATTTTGTGTTAAAAGTGAATTCTCATTTTTGTTTTCCCAACTCCATAGTTTAGCACCAAGTTTCTAATAGTACAGAGCCATTCCCATCAGTCTCATCTCAGAGCTCACTCACTGCAAAAGATCTGATATAGTTTTAGTGCACCTTGGCCACTCGTGGTGTCAGTACAGCAGAGACTACTCTGGGCCCTTCAGTGGCAGTTTGCAAAGTGCTTCTTGGCCTCCCTTCCTTCCCACATTCTTCTAGAAGCAATGAGCAGTTCGGGGAGGAGGCAAAGCTCAAGTCAGTCCCACAGCCAAGAGCACAAGGACAATGGGGGATAGGCTTTGCAAGACATGGGGAAGCTGTTCATGGCTTGATTACCTCAGAAGCTTGAAGAGCTTCACATCTTGATTTATTTCTTTATTTCTATACAAAAGGGAACATTTTTTGCACAACGAAACATTAATTTTCCATTTACCCTCCTAATTATATCTTCCTGAGCCTGTAGGCTAAGTGATCTCTGTAGGAGCAGCCTCTGGGTCTCACAGTACTGATCAAAGCCTCACAGCGTCCCAACCTGTTTCTTCCTTGTATGTGATGGCAATACATTCTCTTCAAAAACTCCTTGAATTTTACATTGGTATTGATATTTTCCAAGCAAAAAACCCTTCCAGTGTGGCATTAAACAGGAACCAGTAAGTAGTCTTTGTTTGAAAATGAGAAGTCCCCTAAACTGAGAGTGTAGAAGATGCAGCCCCTAGCTTCTACTGAACACTGATACCTAACCTCTTTAGCTGCTTTTGGGAAAATCCACTCAAAGACCTTACAATCCATTGCATAAATAACTTTTAGATTCAAATCATTATTATGAAATGTGTAAATAAACCCATCCCTCTGCTGCAGACAGATTTAAATTAAGCTAGAGCTAATAAGCACTGCTTCACTGGCACACACAAAATGAATGTTTCTCCAGACTCCAATGCTTCTTAACAGTTTTGTAATTGTGAAGCAGGGAAAAAACTTCTTAACAGTGCATCTTTGGAAGAAAGACGTCGTCAGACTTGGCAGCATTTCCCAAATACAAAAGAATAAAATTAGCAGGAAGGATATTTTATTTCCAAGCTGCAATTAGGAAACTAAATATGAGATAAGAATAAGAAAACAGGGTACTTGACAGTATTTTTATTTTTTCTCCCCTCAGGAAGCTCAGTCTGCAGTGAGCTCAGTAGAAAGTGGACAAAACAGCGTAATCCTTACGAGTGAAAGAACAGCACTGCCTGGGAAGGGAGGTTCAATGCAATCCTGCAGGCTAACGGCTTCCCACACACTGGCAGTCTCCCACTTTACCTGATGGATGAGTGTCAGCCCAGCATTAGGGCAACTGCCCTGCACGCCCTGCTGGAGCCAAGCGATGCCAGGCAGGGTCTTGGGGGGTCACTCCAGCAGCATGCTGAGGCTGGCTCTGGGGGCACAAAGCCCCAGCAAACCAAGGCAGCTACAAGCCAAGTCAATTTGTCTCTGCAAAATTCTGTGTCTCCAAAACCTTTCCTCTCCTGGAGTTTGTATGTTTGGTCCTGGTGTGGACATCCACATCCTATGCCAGATGCAGTTAACAGGGCTCACATCACTTTGTATGTGAGCAGGTTGTCTCAGTCTGAGTTATGGATCAGGACTGTGTGCTTTCCTTAAATGCTCAGAAGGGATGTATGACGAGCTGGTGCAATGGTGACCCTCACAGGGCTGGCTGGACAGAGCTAGAGGTCAGGCTGCTTTGCCAAGTCTGTGTCTGGGTCAAGCCCTGCTCCATGCAGCCCATTCAGCACCTTGTGCACTGGGGCACTTCTCACTCTTCAATAACTGGCTTTTGTAACGTAAATGGGTAAGTTATTTGACAGAACCTGCCTCTGCTCCAGCACCATGCAGATGAGAGAGCAATGAGCAAGTCTCAAGCAATCACTTATTAACAGACTGGCCCAACCCATACTAACCACTGCACCTCAGGCAGCTGGTAGCATGATCCCCCTGTTGGAATACATGATAAATGAATCTACCAGCAAACACAAAAAGGTGAGCACAGACAGACAAGCTGTTGGTAGCACTTATCCATCCACAGCTTCCACTGCTCTCCATGGCACTGCCTAGGTGAACCCACCCTGTGGGCATCCCATACTGTGGATGCCAAGTACACTCTGCCATGGATGAGCTGCCATCAGCTTCCCTGCTGAGTGGCGATCAGCCTCAGGACCCTGAACATACCTTCGCTGCTTTGCCTTCAGGAGAACTGGCTGCCACAGGAACAGGAATGTATATGGAGGGAACATTACATAGCCTTTGCCATGGGTAACTGCTACCACGCTAACGAGACCCCTGATTTCCATTTTCCACGTGAGGCCTTACACCAGCTATGAGGGAAGTATACCACAGCAGCAACAATCTGCATGAATGCAGAAATGCAACCCTCAGGTCTCCCATCCTGCCCAACATCTTTGACATGTATGCATTTATGTGACAAGCTGCACTCATGTGGTGCAAATCAAACCTACGCACATTTGCCAGGGGACATCACCTCCAGCTTTTGGGCTGGCGCCTTTTAACTCCTAAGACAGTGGATAAATAGCTGTTAGAGAGCAACTTCTGTTTAGGGAGCCCAGGCAAAGCTGTCATTTGTCTCCTTTTTTGCAAGTTTCCCAATGCCATATTTTCTTCAGACAGCTCCATATTCATGTATTAAGGAAAAAATGTTATAACTACGCAGACCTCAGAAGTAATTGAAAAGACTTTAATTAACTCAATTTTGGAATGTTTTTCTGCATATTTTAAAGATTAAATGCAAATCCTTATAAAGAAAAATACAAATAATTTTTAAATGGACTGTTTTCTTACAAATGTTAAAGAAAACACAATTTTTAAGTGGTTAAACAGCTTAAGCAGCAGCTAGGTTATTCAGAAAATGTAGTTGTTATGCCACCTGCTCCCACAAGCAGTAAGAGTACAAAGGAAAAGAAAATAGATTTCATTTGTTTTAAGGAAGAGAAGTTTGGACCTACACAGAAATTTTCACGTGGAATTTGATAGGGCTACACATACAGATCTTAATGAAAGTTAAACCCCAAAATATTATGGCAAAGATCCCAAGACAGCTTTTAGAACAGTCCCTCTTTCTCTCTCTCTCCAAGCAGTCATTTCTGTCTAGGAAGGGATAGGGCTTTGTACCCTCAAAATCTCCTAGCCCGTGTATTATATGTGTATGCGCAAACAGAGGGGACTTTACAAGTTATGTAGTTCTCCATAACATCGTGCTCTTCAAGACCTAAACATGCAGAAAAAAATCTAGTGGGAGCATTTTAGCAGTATGTCAAGACCAAAATATGAACAAAGAACCAGAACTGAGATGAAATAACATGACGTTTAAACACCAGGCCTAAAACTGTATATTTCACATGTCCAATCTCAAATCTCACTTCATAATTCCATTTTTATTAAAAAGGTGCTGAATCTTGTGCCTCCACAGGGAAGCTTCCCAAGATACCAGAAATTTGAGTGTTGTGGAGGTATCAGCCTAGATTTGTCAAAAACTTGAAAAATAGCTCTGTTAGGCACAGATTCTTGCAATCATATAAACATCCAACCAAGGCAAGCAGTTATGATGACTCAATAACAATTTTATTTTTTTGATAGTGCACTCAGAGAAGTGGAGAAATGTGACAACACATTCTGGTGCACTCTTGCTCCCATATGTCCCCACAGACGTATGACAGCACACACTCTGTGGCCACATTCCTGCCTGTGCTTAACCCCTCTCCATGGAAGAAAAGGCTGAGTTACACCTGGCATGTTTCCCTTTCCTCAGTATTAAGTAGTTGGGAAGATGAAGCCTTAAGTAACTTTTGGGGAAAGACTCTGTCTCTTTTTAATCATCATGGAATTTGCAAGCTGTATTTGTAGAATCAATGTTTTTAGAGATTAAGGTCAAAGTATTAAAAAATTAGGTGGACATAGATGAAATATCTTACTTGGTTGTGAAATGTGGAGCGCCCAGCAACTGTTACACGGATTTTACTGTGCTCAGCACTGAAACCCAAGCATCATTTAAGTAACGCCAACCTGGTCATTATTCATGAATATGACTTTCATAATTTCTTTATGATAAGACCAGAATAACAGATGGCAATGTAACCTCCAGAATAAGGCAGGTCATAGGATTGCTCTGAAGGCATTCCTTGAGGGGAATATTGTTACCACTAGATTATATCTTTCAGAAAAACACCTGGTTTGATGGTAACACAGAATCCATCATCACATCTTGATGAAAGATTCCTTTATTTTTTGATTCAAGACTAAGTTTCATAGAATAATAGAATCATAGAATCATAGAATCATAGAATGGCTTGGGTTAGAAGGGACCCTAACGTTCATCTAGTTCCAACCCTCTGCCATGGGCAGGGATACCTTCCACTAGACCAGATTGCTCAAAGACCCATCTGACCTGCCCGTGAAAATTCGGGGGATGGGGCATCCATACCTTCTCTGGGCAACCTGTTCCAGTGTCTCACCACCCCCATAGTAAATTTCTTCCTAATATCTAATCTAAACGTATTCTCTTTCAGTTTGTAGCCATTCCCCCTTGTCCTGTCAACACATGCTCTCGTAAAAAGTCCCTCTCTGTTTTTGTTGTAGGCTCCCTTCAGGTCCTGGAAGGCCACAATTAGGTCACCCAAAGCCTTCTCCATGCTGAACAATCCCAATTCTCTCAGCCTTTCCACATAGGAGAGGTGCTCCATCCCTCTAATCATCTTAGTGACTCTCCTCTGGACTCGCTCCAAGAGGTCTATGTCTTTCCTCTGCTGGAGAACCCAGAGATGGACACCAGAATCTCACCAGAGCAGAGTAGAGGGGCAGCATCCCCTCGCTCGACCTGCTGGCCAGGCTGCTTTGGATGCAGCCCAGGACATGACTGGCTTTCTGGGCTGCCAGTGCACATTGCTGGGTCATGTCCAGCCTCTCATCCAGCAGCACCCCCAAGTCCTTATTGGCCGTGCTGTTCTTGATCTGTTCATCCCCCAGCCTGTATTGATACTAGGGTATCAATATCAAGGTATCAAGGTCCTGTACAGTGATCTAGGTACAGGACCTTGCACTTGGCCTTGTTAAAGCCCATGGGATTCCCCTGGGCCCACTTCCTGAGCTTGTCCAGGTCCCTCTGGACAGCATCCCATCCTTCAGGGGTGTTGACAGCACCTCTCAGCTTGGTGTCATCTGCACATTTGCTGAGGGTGCACTCGATACATTTGTCTATGTCATTAATGAAGATATTAAATAACACTAGTCCCAATACAGACCCCAGAGGGACACCACTTTTCACAATGCCCACTGGGGCTCTGAGCCATTGACCACCACCCTCTGGATGTGACTTTCCAACCAATTCCTTATTCATCTAACAGTCCAGCCATAGAATCCATCTCTCTCCAATTTAGAGAGGAGAATATTGTGGGGGACCATGTCAAAGGCTTTACAGAATTCCAGATAAATTACATGATCACAGAATACCTATGTGGATCATCAAGTCCAACTCTTAAATGAATGGCCTATATGTGGATCAAATCCATGACCCAGTGTTAATAACACAGCATGCTAAAACCAACTGAGCTAATCTCAGGTTCATCTGTAATCCTTACCTTGTCTGCTGACGTAGTCACTCTACCACAGAAGGCCACTAGGTTGGTCAGGCAGGACTTGCCCTTGGTGAAGCCGTGCTGGCTGCCCTGAATCACCACCCTGTCCTCCTTGTGCCTTAGCACAGCTTCTAGGAGGATTTGTTCCATTATCTTCCCAGGCGCAGCGCTGAGTCTGACAGGTTTGTAGTTCCCAGTCCTCCTTTCTATCCTTTTTTAAAGATGGGTACAATGCTTTTTCCAGTCACCTGGGACTTCACCTGACTGCCATGACTTTTCAAATATCATGGAGAGTGACTTGGCAACTACATCCACCAGTTCCCTCAGGACTCTGGGATACATCTCACTGGGTCCCATAGACGCATGTATATTCAGGTTCCTCAGGTGGTCACGAACCAGATCTTTACTTACAGTGGGAGGAACTTTGCCCCCCAGTCCCCATCCTGCTTCCTATCCACTCAAGGGGTGTAGGTAAAGAGGCTGCTGTTGAAAACTGAGGCAAAAGTTGTTGAGTACTTCAATCTTTTCCTCATCCATTGTGTACCAGTTTTCCAGCATTGTTTATCAGGGAGGATAAACATTTTTGTTCCTTGCTCTCTCATAAACTTAAAAATTCACTTCTAAAAATGATTCTAGGGTCTTATGTTTAAAAATCTCTACAGAAGTATTAGATCAATTCAGTTGTGACTTTGAAGTATTTAGAAAGTAGTATTACTAATATGAAATTTTCAGTTGAACTCTAAGCTTTCCAATTTTAACTCTTTGCAGATGTTTCAATTATTTCCTACCTTCCAGTATCTTTAATAGGCAGCACTCAGTGCTTAAATTCTCACTCTTGTTCAGAGCTAGAAATAAATTGTAGAATTTAATTAAAGAAGTCTGCATGCATTCAATAGCCAGGCAAATTCTTGGTAGAGAAAGCCATTAAGGACTATCAAACAGACAAAACTGGTATCCTGCTCAGGAGTTAAAAGTATTTGGAAGCAGCAAACAAATTTGTAGTAAAGTGCCACATACGAAAGCTTTGTTCTTATTGCCTCCTTCAACATTCCTAGGCAACCCTAAATAATTACATAGGCCAAATCTGGAACAGCCGCATCACTCACTACTGAGGAAATGTTCCCAATGCAAGCGATAGAAGAAATACCAGAGGGAAAGACATCAGAAGAAAATACAATAAAGGCTTGAAAATCTGAACCTTAATCATTTGAGCAGACTGCTCAGCTATTTCAGGCAAAGGTTTATCATTATTATTCCCTTCACTTGCATATGGGGAGAGGAACAACCAACAAGCCACTAGTGTGTAATACTACGTAGATTTGACATCACTTTGGAACTTCCCTAGGTTTTACTGAAACACCAAAAAATGCCATGTTGTTTTGGTACAACAGGGAAGCCCACTTGGTGCACACAGGGAATTAACAAGTCCACTGTCTGTAGTTGTTCTTGTAATGAACGGCCCACTGAGGGGTTTCACCACCTCTGACTGTTAGCTGTTCATGAGCCCTGCTAGAACGATGCTGCCTGCCAAATCAAGACAAGTCATATTCTTTACTTCTCTTCACGCTGCCAAGAAGGTAATCAACAGAAAGGCAAGGCAGAAATACTGCAGCAGCAACCATATTCTCGCCCTATGTGCCATCACTGCATGATACAGGCTTAAAGACCAGGGGATGCTTCATTTAAACACATTGTGAATATACTGAAAACCTTAACCTGTCAAATTCTAAAAAAGACCTGCCTGCACCTGAAGTGGAAAGGATCTTTTGGTCTTGTGCAAAAGCATCCAAATTTCTTTTCAACTTTGATTTGTAAGGACTGATCCAAGACCCACAGGAATAGATAGAAATACAGATTTCATCATGTTTTTGTTTCATGGAGTTACAATTATGAGGCTCCCAGCCACAAAGCTGCTGCTATTATTAGCTCTGCAAGCTTCCCTTCTTTCCACCTCTATAGCATGCACAAATACTGCAAGATTTGGCAGGTCTTCCTCAGCATTAACAGCAAGTAGCATGGCTGCCTTTTTCTCTGGTGCTTAATAATTCTCTTTCACAGATACAGAAACATTCACAGAGTCTGGAAGTGCCAGATATCATAAACAATTAAAAGCTTAAAATTATTTCATACAGTGCTCACAGAAAATGAACTTAAGCGTGAGGAAAACAATCATGAAAAGGCATTTATTATTACACAGTCCATCTAGGATCTGCCAAGAACTGATGAAAATATCTTCAGGCTGATGTTAGTTAGATGAAAATTGGATCCAATCTTTCTTCTTTTTTTATTTTTTTTCTTTCAAGCAAGAGGGGAAAAAAAGGAAAAAGACAGAAGACTTGGCAATAAAAATGGTTTTGACACTGATGTTAAAGAAACCAAAGCTGCATGTGATCAGTGTAGGGTACAATGATGAAGAATCCCTATTGCAGTGTATTAGCAGGTGTCAGGGAAAAAGGTGGAGAAAGAAGACTGTGTCTTTTGCAATTATATGTGATGGCTTGTCAGAAAGGAGGGAACTACTGGTTCTACCTTCTTATAAAATACAGGAGCAACATTGCAGGCTTATGAAGCTTCCCACCAATATCTGCAAGGGGTTTCACTTCCATTATCTATTGCCATAGACAATTGCTGGGTTAAATGCCAGTCTTGGTAGTACCTCTGGGCTGTGGAGGTGGAGAAGTACACAGGGCACATTTCTGACAGGTGAGAGTGCAGATCCCATTATGCAGCTCAAGTTTCAAGGCACAATCCTCAAAGTCCACATACCTGCTAAAGGGCTGATGCAGATCACCCACTGTAGTCCCATGTTGTTTTGTCTTTGACCCTGGGTTTCAGCATTGTGCTGAAATGCATTTGTGCATGGGACTTAGAGCCGCACAAGGAAAGCACAAGTACGCAATAATATTGTGGATGTCATTAAGTGCTTTCTAGTTTTATTTGTTACAGCAGCAGAATTTGGTTTCTGCTTCTGAAGAGGAATGGTTTCTCTCTAGTTAATGCCACATCCCTCCTGGGCAATCCCAAACATCTCTAGTTTCGATTAATAATCTGAAAATTTGAAGCAAACTAAGATTCGGAAGGTCCTGGCAATGGGGCTGTAAAGGTGTGCTGGTACCAGGAGTGCTGGTATTGGCAAACCTCAGGTATACCTGGGAGACACACAGCCCAGGAGCCAACACACAGATGGGCACGACCCTTTTGCTCCTGCAAGAGGTCTTTGTTGTCAAGGTGGGGAGTCACCCTGCCCTTCAGACAGAGCAGTACCTACTTACTTTCCAAAAAACTAGACTTCTGGATCATTAATATACAAGTGTTTGGAAGAGACACAACTTCATAATTTCATGAGCATCCATGCTATCCAGATGAACAGAGGAAACAAGGTTTTTAGTCTATACAGAACAACATCTGGGCTAAATGTTACTGACATGAGCACTATCAGCTTCAGCAGTACTGAAGCTCTTCTCTGTGACAGCCTGCTTTGTAGCATAATTACAAATTCTAGAAATACCAACTCAAATATTAGCATTTAATCATGTCACTACTAGTTACTTAGAAGTTCTGCACAACTCAAGACTCTACTCCTCTATGTCAAACTCCTCATTCTAATCCATGTTTACAGGCTGTGCTAGTGTTGAGTGAAAAGGAAAAAGCTTTCACAAAAATACTACTGAAAATAAGATAGAATTATATCCAAAGCAATTAGTGGAAATAACAGAGAAAACCTGCCTGAACTACAACAGACTCACTAGTGGGTTTTGAGGAATCAAGAGAGGTCTCTTCCCCCAAATAGGCTCTAAAACATTGTCATTAGTAAACTTTGACAACTACACAAGTAAAACTAAAAACCACACTGATCAATACTTCAGATAGACACAATTATAGCTCATTTAGCAACCTCCTTGACTAACATAAAAAGAATGCAGGAGTAAAATGAAAAAACCCCATTAAAATATATATTGCTAAAGATCTACTAGAAATTCATTATTTCTGAGATGAAAAGTAGCTGTTACAAACAAATACATGATGTGCCAAGAGCTTTGGGGAAATTATGCCAGCAGAGTGGGGGAATATTATGCTCCCTGAGAACTACTATGTCCATCAAGATGCGAAATGCTCTGTAGAAACTTCTTGTTTCTAGTACATGAGGAAAAAAAGAATGTTTATTCTTTTTGACAGCCAAGTGTCAGCAGTTTCTAGCAGTAACTCCTATAAAATACTATTTTCATGTTTGGTTGCTTGGGTTTGGTTTTTTTCTGTTTTTTTTAGCACATGGGGTGCTTTTCTAGCTGTGTGCACACGCCAGACACCCAAACAGTTCATCTTTTATTCCAGGTCAACATACTACCTGCATTCTTGGGTAGACAATGCTATCTCAAAAACTGCTTTAAGAAGAGCCCAAGGCACAGCAGGAACTTGCCTCTCTGTCACCTAAATTACAACTATACAAAATGTCATATAATCTGTACAACGTGCCTTCTCAAGAGTCAGAGTCTGTTTCTCCAAGCTCCCTGTGGCTTGCTGCCATTTGTTAAGTGCTTCCTGAAAGAAACCAGGCAATTTGTGAGAGTCAAGGATTTGGGATTTTTTTCCCTACCTCTAACTCAGATATGATTTCACTTGAGATCTGAAATGGATGCAGAGGTTGTAGAGCTGAGAAAAGCAATGATGTGTTGAGGGAACAGTTAAATTATATAGTTTGTTTTCTGTGATTACATTTTAGACGCTAGCTTGCCATTAAGATAATTTCCTCTTAGCCACTGTCTTCCTTTCATGTACTTTTTTCCCTCTGTTTTCATTTATCTGCTTTCTGTCATTAAGCTTACAGTGATTGACAGGTATTTTACTTTCCAAGAGAGGAATCAAATGTATTTTCAAATGTATTCAAATTAATCAGAGCTTACCAAAAGCTTACGAGTCATTCAGCTACCTTCAAGTGCCCACTCACAAACCAATCTACACAAATACAATGCTCATTGTCCCCAATACATGAGGCTTGTGCAGCTCTTGAAATTATAAACTGACAATTACATTATGCTCAGATGAAAGTTCCCTGCATAAATTGCCTAAGATAACGTGAACTCTTCTTCATGTGTCTCTCTCTAAGTTAACAGACTTAAAGTTTAGCTATCATATTGAAGAAAAGCAAACTAACCTGCAGCTTTACGTAAAAAGAGAATAAATCATCTACCCAAGTAGGTGGCCCAGTATGGCTGCCCAATCCAAATGCCCAGTGCCACTCAACAGGTCTGTCCTTTTCCTGTTCAAGAGTTTGGATAGCATTATGTGAGAAGGAAGCAAACTATTAATAACTGAATGAGAATGGCCAACAAAAAAATACATTGCTCGCTATTTCCCAAAGCAGCTGTCAAATCCTTTCAGCCCTAACTAACAGCCAGAAGCTTAAAACCTTGAAGGCAAGAAAACAGCTGACTATAGTGAGGTTTTTTAGACCTTCTCATTATGGGCTCTCCTCTAAGCTAGCAGTTCCTAGGAAGACATCTCTGCCAGTTTCCCACAGTCCAGTTGCAGCTGCTGCTAAGTGATGGCCCCCTCTTCCTTGTCAATTGTCAAAACTGAAAGCTGCCTCCCGTCTGCTAAATCCACAGGTGAGCTAATTAAAATAGCCAAGAACTGACTGATCCCTCCAAGTAACTTCACAGAGAATCATTTAGAACTGTATTTCTTGATTTTGTTTCAGATATTTTTCTTCTTTGAAAGCAGACACTTAGATCCCATGGCAAATATAGATCAAATACTGACAGAGGTAGATGCTTTCTGTCTTATCAGTATATTTCACTCACACGTCTCCAAGAGTTTTACAAAAATTTCTCAATCCCCCGAATAAGGCCATTATTTTTATTGATTACTTACATAGCAGCCATGCTTAAGGTTGTGTTAGGCTTTCAGTTTATACATGCACACAGCCAAATGCCATTATTTAACGAGGCAAAATTGCATGTTTCATGGGAAAACATCACAGGACCAGCACATATTGCAATGCCCGATGTCAGCCAGACAAGAATTTATCAGCAGTTTGAATTGTTACTTGTGAGAGACATCCCATTCTGTTACAAGTGGTGAGAGTTCATCCTTATAAGTTTCAGATAGGAGATACTCAATAAAATTTGTCAAGAGAGTTGTGATTTCAGACACACTTAAGTTAAACATTAATGAATTTCTCCCGAAGAAAACAACTGCTCTAGAAGAGAAAAACAAGGACAATTCAGCACGAGAGCATTGTTTCTTCACAAGCAGACTGAAATACTAATTTTTAAAATATTAATGATCATCTGTATTCAAAGAATGGCAAAGTTAGATCTGAATATTGAAAACCTCTACGTGCCTCTTACCAGGAGCAGTAGGAACTGCAAACTCCGGACTTCCTGACACCATCAAATGTGAGTCTAAAAGCTGCCTTTGACCCAACCTTCATTTGTATCACACCTTGCCCTCTGCCATACAGATAGAGGCAGATATGCATTCACAATGGTTCATTCATCCCCAAATGCCATTTCAATCATCATAAATTCAGACTGCATTTGCAACCACTTTTGTCAAAAGGTTTTGTTTAGAAAAACTGTGCTTGCTTCTGACTCTTGGACACTACAGTCATGGTGCTGTCTCCTTTTTTTTTTTCTGAGTAATTGAGAGTACTCATAGACAGCTGAAAGCAAATTCCCGTTTCCCCTCTGCCAAAAGGATCTGAACACACCTTTCAGGAGCATGGCTCCAGTCACCAGCCAGCACAAAAACTCCAAAGTGCACAGAGTTGCTGTGAGGGAAGCTCTCCTTCCCCTTCCCTCCCTTGCCAAAGCTGTGTACTGGTGACAAGGCGACTGCTGCAAGTGAGACACAAGTCAGGATGGCTGAGGTTACCCCAGGGAGAGGTGCTCTTTCAGCTCAGATACATACACAACAGGCATTCTGCCTTCTGTGCTCCAGAGCCACTCAAGAGACAGTGTTTCCATTTGAGTCAAACAGGATGGGCTTTTAAAACCAGGGATTGGAACTGAGGTCCCCAAGCTTCCTTCAGGCAGGTGACAGAACTGGTGCTCCAGCCTGGAGACACACACCCTCACCAGGGAATGGGATCCCCATGTTCTGACTCCTGCTTTAGCAAACACCCTCACCGTTGGACCAAAACAGAAAGTCTCAGTTGGAGAGATGATGCCGCCTAATCCCAGAATCCCCCTGAATAGCAGTTTTACCATTCTCTTAATCTTCTCAAATCAGTGAGAAAAATTAACTTCATGACCCTGAAAACTATCCCAGTTTTATCTAGTAGTCCCCCGCTTCTGCTTTACAACTGACCCTTCATTTCCCCAAACTAAAATGTTCCATTTCATCTTACAGACAGCTTTTCATTCAAGCTTTCTCCTCTTCTCCTGTTTTTCCACTTCACTGAGGCAATGCAAACCATCCAACTTTCATTTGAGAGGCAGGCAGGTTTAAAGAGTTCAGCTGTAGCTTGAGAGAGGCAGAGCACAGACTGTATGTCGACGTGGTTACATGCTTTTAAGTGATCAATAAAACATTGATTGTTTAACTATCGTGCTTTACCATCTCTACCTCTTCCATGTTCTAATGTCACATTGGACTAAACTCAAATATCTGGGGTGACATCTCCTTGCTTCCTCCTAAGGGACACTGTTAAAACAGTTTTCTCCTTGAGCCACTGTTTTGAGATGAGAAAACAGGGAGACGTGACACAGAGCTTGCCCTTGAATAAGCTGCCTCTCTTCCACTGGTAATACTAGGACAGTAAATCTTAACCTTTAAGCATCACTAAAATATGATACATTTTGAGTTTCACAGTTGTATGAGTATCCGGGAGAAGCCACCACCAAAGCCATAGATCAGGTTAGGAGTGCAGCAAAGCTTTGTAATCTCAGCTTAACTCCTCCTCACACTGCGTCACAGGCTCTTTAGTTCCCTATGTGCATTTATGGTTTATATTTACATAGAATAATCTTCTTTAAAAAAAAAATCTGTTATGACAAGGATTGTATGTGACTACAGTGTACAAATTTGTTTAACTGCTCAGAATTAAGTAAACGAAATCAAAAATCGCTCTCTTCCTGACTCCATGAGAGCTCTCCTCTCCTTTCTGCTCTTTCTTATGCCTTTGCAAGACATCTAGTCTCCAAGAATTACTAGTCCCAAAACTACTTAAATTTGTCCAGGTGCAAAGATATATGATCCTACACCACAGGCATAGGCTGAGACATTAAAAATATATATCAAGAAAAGGAAACTATTTCCTTAGCAACTGAAGAGTGCAGCAGACATTTCAGCAGTTAAGTACATGTAGAAATAATATGAGAAAGAAGAGAGTATTTCAATATAGTGGAAACTGTCATCTAATGGAGAATTCTATTTTGAGACCAAAAAAAAAAGACAGTGTTATCCAAGATAATGTTAGTCATGGAACTAAACTCAAGCAAAGACAACAGCAGGTATGGCCCAGTGCATCACTGAATCTGAGTAAGCAACGCTTAGATTGACCTGTTATGTGTGCATACCTGACAAAGACCCAGCTGGGCAATCTAACAGAGAGCTCAGAGAAAATAAAAGTGTTTGCACTTGCAGCAAACAATGCTGAAGAACCTCTTCCTGACATTGTTTTCAACTAAGAGGCTACAATCCTCAGAAATGCAAAACAGTCATAATTATACAACCAGCATCAGTGACCAAAAGCTGGATTTTGGCAATAGCTTCAGCATCCCACATAAATGAAAAGTATTCTTAATCTTTCACGTAATGACATCCTAATCAAATGAACTGCTTTTAGGACCATCACCCGTACTGCATAATAACCCCATTTCTCATGGGAACTCATCCATCAGTTAGGATTTGCCACACAACTTCTGTGTGCCCACTTCCCTACTGCAATCACAGCTCAAGAGCTGGTGGACCCGAGCCATCGTCGTGTCTTTCTAATCACAGACTATCCAGAGGCTGGGAAGGACTAACAGATTTTAGAGGGCTCAGAGGCTTGTCAAAGGTCCATCTCATTCCCCGCCCCTGCTGTCCTCTCAAATGCCCCTTAACTCTCCCAACATGCATCTTTATCACCACTCTGCCAACAGCACAAATTTATATCAGGCTTTATCTGTCTCTGTGCTACTGATGCACAGGGGTCTCACTGAAGAGGTTTTGGCAACAGATTAATAAAAAAGATGCTACAGTGCTTTCAGACTTCCAGCAGGTTTTTCAAAAGGCTACAGGACCAAACATTTTATCTTGAGATGAAACAGCACAACTCAACTCCTATTACTCCTGGCATGTTGACCCTGCTGAAGCAAGCCTATGGCATACACACACAGCTGGGCTCACCTGCACAAAGCAGGTTTCCATTCTTTTAATTTATCCATTTCCCAACACTTTGAGCTACTACTATATACTGAGTAAAATCTAGAGAAACTGACTTCTACCCTTCACTTCCTGATTTTTATCTAATGCTGGACTTTCTAGCAAATATTTGACTGCAAAGGCACAGAAGGGGCAAAGAGATGGTGCATTCATTACACCAGCACACTGGCAAATTTGCTTCATATTCAGATGGAAACCATTTGGCTCAGAAGCAGAGTTGCATAGTAAATCAGCTGTAATTTCCATTATTCTCATTGTGCTACAGGGGCATTCAGCCCAAAACGCCTGTTTGGCTGAAGTGGATGGAACCACCAAGCAACTGCCTGGATTCAGCTTTTGTTCTTCAGTGACAGAAGGCTCTAGAAAATGCAGTCAAGGAGGGCTTGGCAATGCTGGCAGAGATCATTTAATCCCCCTGAACTCCAATACCTGCTCACTTATAACTTGGATCTGATGCCAGCCCTCAGGACAAGAGTCCCCCTGACAGGATGCCAGTACTGGAGCATCTCTTGATGTGCCGCACACTTTCTTTACAAGGAAAAGCTGTCCTCTATCTCAAGTGGTGAGTAATGAGCTGATCCACTGTGCTTCTTACCTGGGTGGCTGTATCCATGCTCAGAGCAGAGCCCTCAGGACCACCAGACCCACAAGCAGAGGGTGACACGTCGACATGCAGGGCAAGGGTGGTGTCCTTGCTGCAGGGCAACACTGCAGGGAGGGGGGAGACAACATGCTCAAGTGCTCTCACTGCCTCCAAAAAGTGGCTGAGAACAGTAAATACCCTGCCTGCCTTTGCTCTCTCAAAGCCAAGTCTTGCATCAAAAGAGGTCAAGAATTAAAATACTTGCCAACTGCCCTCTTCTCTCTCCGCTCCCCAAAGTTCAGCAGCATAACAGTCAGGGCACAAAAATATTTTTCCACCACACAGAGCTGAACCTGCAAGGCCTCTTTCTCATGGACAGACAGTAGGAAGTGCTGGATATCACCAGTATCACCTGCAGTCCATTTATCTCTAACACAGTGTCAGGCCCTAAACTTCTTAAAAGAGCTTTCTGAAAAAAAAAAAAAAATTAAAAGAAATGTATTTGACCTCTCAACTCTTAGAAGGGCTTAGGGAAGACTTGTCAGAAATATACTATGCTGCCAACCATGTGCACTGGGAGGAGTGTGAGCCATGTCACTGATATCTGGTGCCTGGATGGGTGTGATGAACAGGGTAGTGGGAGGTCTGCAGGGAGATGTGCAGACTTTGGCAGAACATGAGCTCAGCTGCTAACAGGCATCCCCACGTAGACAGATGCAATAACTTCCACAGCAGCTCCAAAGGTATAAAGTATGTTTCACTCACGATGTTGGATTAAGCGAAAACATTCTTTGAACAAGTGGTGCCCAGGAATCTTTTCAATTTTATTTCCAAATTCACTTCTTTCCCCTCAAACAATCTGTCTTACCCAGTTAGAAAAAGCCCAGTCCAGATGCTATTAGACATTTCTGCAACAGGAGAGTTTGCCAGATCCAGCATTTCAAACAGATTTTGTCTTTTGTACTCCTTTTACTTAGCATTTGCCATTTCATACATGACTTCCTAGGAAATAAAGTATGTGGTTTATTAATAAAGAGGATTATTTCTAGAACATTAGTTTGCATTAAAACAGCTAAATTTCAAACTGATGCTCTTCAAAATCATCATCCTTAGAATACTATAAGTTGAAAAGCTGTTGCTTCAGTAAGTCATGCAATTTTGCATCATTTATCTTAAATATGACCTGTTCTGCAAGCCAGCTGCCCCCAGCACACTCTGACTGGAACTCAGTTTGCTGAAAATAAGAGTTACAACATTTTTCTTGCTTTGCTTTTCAATACACTTATATAATCTGCATCCAACCTTCCAATCTTGTTCAGGTGCAGAAGATCCTTTTAACTTTGGTATTAGGCCTTGTGAGAGGCCCGGGTTTGTTGTTAAGGGGTGTAGAGCTGGGTGTGAACAGCTGGCTGCCTGCTGCTGCTCTGATGTGCAGACCCAGAAGGACTCAGCAGAGGCTGCACTGACTGTTAGCTCAGTCAAGTTACTTCACAGGGCATACTGTAACTAATTAGCACACAAACCTCATCTTTGCCCAACTCAAGAGAACAGGATTCCCCTGAAGGAAGGTAGAACTTTTTCTGGTTTAATAGGTGTCTGGCATGTCATATTGCATTTGATTATCTTCTTAAGTCCATCGTCTTCTGGATACATCTACCATATCGAAGCTTGTACGAGGCAGTCATCAGGCAGACAATATGGTTTAGATAAACAGGAGAATACTTTTGCCTGTACCTTGGAGGTAGGGAGAAGCTAGGCTCACCTCTGCATCACATCCAGCTCTGAAAACACTTGGTCCTTGTGCCTGTGTTGGTTATTGAAACTGCATCTTGCCAAGTGATCTCCAGCACTGGTGCTAAAGCAATGAGTCACTCTCAATTGCCCGAGAATTTCCAAGGCATTTACACGCTTCAATACAATATGCTGTTCTTGTTCCCAGAGAGGCTTCTTCACATTCAAAACCTGTTCAAGGACAAACCTACAAGCAACTACCGACGGCAAAGCAGCCCTGAGACACGCCAAAATTTGTTGTTGCTGTTGGCTTTGTAGTTGGTTCTATTTTTCACCATGTCAGAGACTGAGCACTACCCCGTTAGTGCTGCATCCAGAACTTTAGCTGCGCTCACAATCCCTAATGGGAGGCAGAGCAAGGAAGCAGCGCAGCTACTCTGCTGCCAGCTTCATGCAGCAATTCACTGACCAATCACCACATCTCAGATGTGACCCAGCTGCTCTGCAGCCTCTACTTCAACTCCAGTGAAATGGGAGTATGATGGCAAGGCTGCTCTGTCTCCCTTCTGGGTACCTCAGGAGACACAAACAAGCCTCCAGAACTGTATGAAAACATTTTGATGACTGTAGTGACACCTGCCAAAGAGATGAAATCAAAACTCGGAACAGACCACGTCATCCTTTCTATACACAGACCATTAATTCTCCTAGCCGCAGTCTGTCATGATGATGCCATATCTATTTTATAGAGAGGGAACAGAAGACAAAAGAAAATAAATTATTTCTTAAAGGCTACAAGAAACATCTTTTTGCAGAGGAGAGATGTGGACTAGTATTTCACAAGTCTCAGATTATTATATTACACAAAGGTCCCCCTTCCCCTTGTAGCCTTGGCACTAACTGATCAGAAGGTTTCTGTGCTGCTTATTGATACCAGCCAGTGCAGAGATGCTGCAGGACCTAAGTGCTACAGACTGAGATGTCTACAGAGTGAGGTACTAATACGCCTTGCTGGATTTGTAGATAGCCACACAATAGAAGTTAAACTCAGAAGTTTCCTGGCTAACCAAAATCACTCCAAACACAGCCACAACTCACAGACCAAACACCCAAATGGAAACTGGGCTATGCCACTTTAACTGCAAGAACAAATCGGGCAACAAATTTGCAAATGCATCAGACACTGCATTGAGATGTGTTTTGCATGTAAGGGAACCAGGACTGGGTTACTTCAGACTCCCTGTGGCTGGATCATCTATTTTTGTAGCTTGCTAATCTGCCCCGACCAAAGGCCTGAGGGTCAGGAGTCAGCACTGAGCTGTGCTTGCAGCTGGGAAGGTCAAGCGCTCCTGGGCAGTGCAAGATGCAATGGGAAAATTCATCATCTCTGATGAGGCCATTGCTCCAATTAGGTCTTTTAAAGTTAAATGGTTATAAAAGGAAATTTAAATGCCTGAACAGGTGAGAGTGACAGTTCTACTTTCACCTTTACTTTGTCAAAGCTGAGATAGGGTCTGGACTCAGATGTATGTCTTCCCTCTTCCCACACTTCAATGCCAGATTGAGGCCTAAATTTTGTGTCTAACTATAGTTGATGGCACCCTCTTAACACTGGCAGTTTTAAGCAACAAGCAGATGTCACTATGCCTCTAACACATTGCTGGACATGGCTTTAAAGCATCATGATTTTGTTGAAAACATTTCCAGTTTGTATTAGCATTCCAAAACCAAACAAGTAGAAGAGAGACAAAGTTTGAAGTGTTTAACTTATAACAAATTCTGCTCCATAACACACAGGAAATGTGTGTCACAAGCAAAAGGCTCTGAAAATCAAAGCCTGGCCTCAGCTTAAGAACCATCCATACCATTTCCTTTCCTGGCCACTTTCTATCAATTCTGTAAATATCTGACAATCGAAATGTCTCCTGCACTCTGTCATATATAGGAAATGGTTCCAGAATCAACACAAAAATAAAGGTCAGAAGGCAAAAAACCCCAACAAATACATCAACTAAAGTAAGCATCGAATTTTTACAAGAGGTTTGCTATTAAGGTGAATCACCATAGTTAAACTCCTCCACAGGACAGTTACAACACATCTCTTAACTTTTTAAGTCTTCTCTCAATATCGAAGATATTTTTTCCAGATTAGATTTAGATTTAAGTCCAGTTATAGTCTCTAGGTCACTAAAGATGTTTTGGTATGTTCCAGGAGCTCCAGCAGTCACAGAGGGCTACAAAAGCATTCAAAAATTCCTACTGATGTAATGACATTGAGGGGGAAGACAGAAGGTATATGTGAAGCCCTTCATTCCAGCTGAAAAACTAAGCACTGTCAAAACAGCAAAGTTTCTGCACAGATAAGAATCAGTAAAAAATTCCAGTAAAATCTGCAGTTTAGGATTTGATCCAAACTTTGTAAGCAACAGTAGTCAACCTCACCTTTTTGTGTTTGTTTTTGGGTTTTTTTTACTACTTATTTAAGCTGTGAAATAAGCTTTAGTCTCTTAAATAGTATCTGTCTACTTCAATATCACCTTTTACCTGGGAATCTTAAGTGAATTCAATTTCATAACAATTTCTGAGGCAAGGAAAACACTGCTTTTGCTGCCTGGTTGGAGAGTGAAGAGAGTGAATAATCAGCCTAGCCTTTATACAAGATGTCAGCAGTAGAGATAAAAGCAGTCCTTGTTTTCCCAGCAATACAGGATGTTCATTGTAAGAATAAATGTTCAAAGGAGTCATATATGCTTGCAGAACAGTTATATACAGAGGATTTAATTACCAATGCAGTAAATAAATGACTTTGACTCGTGTAACACAACAGGAATAAGTGGTCCCTACTTTTAGTTCACTGTGATCAGTTGCTTTCAGGCAAAAATGAAGAAGTAGCGGTAAAGCATCTACTGTTATCATCATAATGGAGAAGTTAGTTTATCTAAGGGCATTAATTCGACCATGCTCCAATAGATCTATGTACAGATTAAAAAAAATTCATTTCGGGTAAATGCAAATCGATTTCACTCCCACAATGGTAGGCAGGTCCCATGAATTTCCAAAATTGTAAAGAAGCCAGGTTAAGTTTCTCAGGTAGAAAATATAAAGTATGTAATTTCAAAAAATCATGGAATGGTTTGGTTTGGAAGGGGCCTTTAATGGTCACCCAGTTCCAACATCTTTGCCATAGGCAAGAACACCTTCCACTAGACTGGGTTGCTCAGAGTCCCATCCAACCTGGCCTTGAAAATTTCCAGGGATGGGGCATCTAACAGCTTCTCTGAGCAACCTATTTCAGTGCCTCACTACTTCATAGCGAAGAATTTCTTCCTAATGTCTAATCTTAACCTATTGTCTTTCCGTTTAATGCCATTGCCCCCTGCCCTATCACTACCTGCCCTTCTAAAAAGTCCCTCTCTGGCTCTCTCATCTGCCCCCTTTAGGTACTGGAAGGAACTCTAAGGTCTCTCTGGTGCAGTTTCTTCTACAGGCTGAACAATCCCACTTCTCTCAGCCTGTTTGCACAGGAGAGGTGCTCCAGCCCTCAGACCATTTCAGTGGCCTCCTCTGGACTCACTCCAACAGGTTCACACCCCTCCTGTGCTGGAGGTCCCAAAGTTGCAAGCATATCTTTCAATCACCAGAAGATGATACCTCATATGCAGAGCACTGGGGGATTCCAGCAACTACAAAATCAAAACCAGTTTGATTCAAAAGCCCTACAAAGCTTAAACAGCTAAATTCTCAACACCCTCAACCTCCCCTTAGCTCAGTGGCTACACAGAGTGCTCAGCACCAGCACTGACCTTGAGCATTGCTTCTCAGCCTCTCAAATCTGAACCCCCCAGGTAGCCCTCCCTCACACAAACACATGCAGACACTCCCAGAAACCGGATGCACTGGGGTGAGGCTAAGGCAGGCCTGGAGTGCTAAGAAAAGTCAAGCTCTGCTTGCGTCTGACAAGCCTCCTGTTATGCCATGATCATTAGTTATGAAAGCCTTGCCCTCCAGATCAGGGTTCCTGCGTTATGAGCAATGCTGAGTTCACCAGGTGTTATTTCTAACAGGGTCCTGCATGACCTGCTCTATCAGCCACTAGAATATGCAACATCCAAACCCTGCACAGCCAACAGAGTCATTTCCTCATGGAGTTTTCTCGTTGCAGTAGCTTTATCCTTTCCAAAGATTAATGAATTCCCCTTTGCAGTGCCCTGTGACATTTTACTGTCCATTTACCCAAAGAGAAGGATTGCACGTCTGCTCCTAGTATGGACTCATGCTTTCTAATCAAGCCAGAGTATTTCTTTAATATCAATGCATGCAGTTCATCCTTTAACTTAAATCAATAAGGATCAAACTAGGTTATGACTTCTGTGCATACAGAAAGGTTTGAGACAGTTTGCAAACAGCTGTATGGATTTTGTTGAGCATGAAGGATGACTTTATTGAAAGTATGGAAAGTTGCACATTTTCAAATAGTCAGAAAAGGAGGGAAATGTCATCAGCTAATGTCAGTGCAAGTGCACCACTGAGGAATGCCAGAAACTAAGTGGGATTGGGGAAATGATTAAAGCATACTGCAATGCAACACTTAGAGAGACACCTCAGTCCATAATCCTTTATATATACAAGAATTTAGGCAGAAACCATCACACTATACTGTGATCTGTCTTCTAGTAAGATAGGTGTTTATCTTTTTTTTTTTTTCCCCTGGGCAGCTCCTTAAGGAAGAAACCTATATGAGGAAGAAACAGCAGTAGGAAGCAAAGGATTTTCTGAGAATAAGAATTCTATTTTCAAGAAATTTTAAAAACATCCAAAAGAAATAAAACTGTATCTGCACTGACTTTTTTGTTTGTAATGAGAACCAACCCTAGAAAAATAAAATAATTTTTAAAAACCTCTGCAAAAACCTTTGTATGCTAGGGTGGTAGAATTTTTTCTTAACTCTGAGGAAAAGTGAGACAGAGAATAGCTATGACTCAAGAAAATGTGGCTTCTGAAATGTCTGCTTTACCAGTTTGATACATTTACATTGAAGAATGTTAAAAATCCCATGCAACGGAACAGAAACATAAGAGGCATGAGTCAGCAGTAGGACAGGATCATCTTTCTTTTGATTTAAAAGAGCTTGAAGAAACTCTGAAACACAGAAGCATTCAGAAGTAAGCAATTTGAGGAACATTATAGTTTTTTCAATCTATACAACAGGGACTGACTGGACAGAATTAATGGGTGTTTTGCAAAAGCCCTGCAGTTATAGTAAGGTGACTCATGCTACATTGTTCTTATACAGCATATGTGTATGGAAATCAATATATCATATTTAAATGCTACAGTATATTTATATTGTATGCAAAATTCAGAACGAGAAAGTTCTTCCCACACTATAAGAACATCATTTGTATCCTATTTTAATCCAACTGATACCAAGCAAAGAATGGTCTGAAATGTCCACACTGTGTAAAGCCACCCTCACCCTGAAAAGAAGGAATTTCCAGCTTCCCGACCTGCTGTAACTTTGCACTATGGAGACGAGATGCCTTGGCTAATGGGGATTTCATTCAAAACAGGCAGCAAGACACCTCTGAGCTCCCATGATGAGCTGCTGACGACAGTATAATGGAAGGATATCCTGGACAGATAATTTTTTGAGAAAAATCTCCCAGTTAATATTTTTTTTCATAATATAATCATGTGGAATAACTGCAGTGAGCTCATTTCACATAGTACAAAGAAATTATATTTCTGAGACTGGCCACACAGAATCTAAAACGTCACAGGTTTTCTCAGTCTCCAGACTACTTTCACCCCCATTTGCATTCATAGATTCATACAGTCATAGAATAGTTTGGATTGGAAAGGGTCTTTAAAGGTCATCCATTCCGACCCTCCTGCAATGAGCAGGGATATCTTCAACTAGATCAGATTGCTTAGAGCCTGTACAATCTGACCTTGAGTGTTTCCAGGGATGGGGTACCTGCCATACCTCTGGGCAACCTGTGCTAGTGCCTCACCACCATCATTTTTAAAAATTCTTCCCTATATCTAGTCTGAATCTACTCTTTTTTAGTTTAAAACCATTACCCCATGCCCTATTGCTACAGGCCATACTAAAAAGTCTCTCCCCATGACTCTTATTATCCCATACTAACTTTCTCCTATTCTTGTTTTTAGAAAACCATGGTTGGAAAGTCTCACATGAGTGCGATGCTCCTGAAAGAAAATTGTAACATGGGTATGGAGCAGAAGCCAAGCTTCTAAAACCAGAGTGAAATTAAATGTACAACACACAGCTGAAGTAAGATACCTAATCCTCAACATATCAAGATGGCAACTTGATTGTTTGGTGCACTAGAATTTTCAGAAATCTACTTAATCCTTTACAGATGTTAGGGCTTTGTTTCAGTTTTCCAGCTATGCTGTAATCAGTTATCTCATATATTTTTAATTACTTTGTCCAAAATATAACTTACTCTCCATTGGTTCAATCATCTTCTCAGTGAAAATTTTAGAGGAGATCATTTTGCCTTGGCTTCACTTCTTCTATTCTGCAGGAAGGATAAAGATGCTGAAAAGGTGCCTTATAAACCTACTGTCAGCAGAGAAAGGTCTCCTCCAGGAGCAGTGCCGGGGACAAAAGTTACAGGCTGCCTTCGTGCATGGCCACTTGCAGACACTTGCATTAGGAAAACCATTCTGAACACAAAACTCTGTGAAGCACACAATGCTGCTACAGGTGGTACAAGGCCTGGGAGGTTGCCATGACAGATATAGGCAATAGGTCTGCTAAATTTCACTGTGGGCCATTCCTGCCCGTAAAATACCAGATTTAGGAGGGCTAACTGACCAGTCACATCCTTCAGAGGTACAAGTTCAGCATAGATTCATTGGAATTACTGGAATTGTCTAAAGAGAAAAGCAGTTACCCAATCACTGAAATCTCTGCTTTCAGTAGTAAGGCTAAAACTGTACAAAAATCCATCAAATTAAAAAAATTCTGAGCAATTTTGGAAGACATCTAACCCTTATCTCACTTCAGAGCTTGGCATCGTCATATTTCTCTTACCAGTTTCTCTAAAGAAGTTTTGCAATATTTTTTGTGATCACAAATATAAGTGTTACAAAACATCTTTAAAGCTTTGGTTGAAGTCACTTCCACAGCAAGCTGGAATTGAGAGGCCACGTGCTGCAAGTGGCTGTAGTTAGAGCCATACTGGAGTTGTTAGGACACCTGAGACACAGCACTTACAGAAGTAAGTTCCCTACAAGTCAAGCACTTCTGTTGAAGTGCGACATACTTTTATAGCATAAGCTTTTAAAGGAAAAAAAAAGGCTCTGTGACAAATTAAAAGATTAAAAATTTCAAGTATCTGACAGCATCTTACAGGGGCATTCAAAAGTTGCCTCCATGCAGTCATTATTCTACCTTTATTCACTGACCCACATCACTTCCTTACTGTGCTGGATGTTAAAGCCAATGAGAGTACAGCCTTTCCACATTCATGTTTTGCTCAGTCTGAATCTTTAATGTCCCTATTTTACCAACCAAGATAAGTAAAAAAGTCCTACTGGACAGCAGTGCACAGTTGAGTAATACTACTGTCTATTAGATTTATATTTGTTTCCTTCACCTGAGGGATGCTTTAAAGCATCAGACTAGTCTCAGACCTTCAGTGCCAACCTGCTACAAATTTAATGCACTAGAGTTCAATGGAAGTACACAGTCCAAGCCTGCATTTTTGAGAGATGCAACTCTAGGGAGTGAGAAGTAGTCAGGAACCCACATAACTTTCTAACATTTTGTCCCATGTTTAAAATCCAACCAAAGCTTGAGAGGAAGGCAAGTACATGCACACAGGTGCTGTTTACGGTCTCCAGTCCTTCTTCCTCTTCCATGAATGAGTTCCATTTGGGTTGGGCTGCTCCAAAGTGTAGATGCAGATGTTAAAACCCTGGCTTTTTGTGGGCTATCAGCAATCTCTGTGTATTGCTCTGTGTGCTTCTTGCAATGACGAATAGGCAAATTTACAGACCATGTGTTTTTCACATTTATGTTGGAAGATGCACTGAAGAAATTAATTGACCTGAAGTGGGACTATGCAGCAATTATATGACACATTCTAAATTCAGCAGATATTAAAAAAAAACAATTATTGACCAGAGGAGAAAGACTTTAATACATTAATGATAAATAGTAGAACTTGTACTGCATGTGCTCCCTCATATGAGAGTGTCCTAGGAGTTTTTAAAAATGCATTCATTGAGGGCATTTCTTTGGTTTTGATTTTGCTTTTTGTTTATTGGGGTTTAGCATTTGTACAAATCAGACTCAAAACCAAAATACAGCACTTGAAAGGCATGTGGATTTATCATGTGCTTGTGGGTTCAGAATCCAAAGACTGTATTAAAACACTTCTAAGAGATACACATAGGATTTCCTATGCCTTAGATAAAATCTTATTCCATTACTGTTCTGCTGTCTCATGGGAGTACAATGCCAATTTTCTTCATTTCAATGCTTTGGCATTAGAGCAGGTAGAAGATACTGCTCAGGCTCAATAAACTGGGAAATGCAGGCCTTACTGCTCATACACAAGCAGAATGAGTACAACTTTTAAACTGTTTTTATAACACTGAATTTGATCAATCACAGCTGAAACAAAAGCTCTCCTTCAAAATCTAACAGATGGGTTTTTTGCATAATTTACTCTCAGTTCACACATAAGACAGAAGAAATGCCATTGCAAAAAAATGGCTAGGAGAGAGCACACTGAGGGGACATCACAACTGAAACAACAAGATTATGCCTTGCGTGCATGACCCTTGTGTAAAAATACTTCATTCGCTTCTGCACGATGCTACCCTGTAAAAAGGTCAGATCTACTGTATTACCATCCTATAAATAATTCAGGGATACAAAGCTTCTTATCTGATGTTGAAAATTCAGAGGGCGCACAAGAGTGCTTTTTGAATAAAGTCTTCATAAACCTTACAGATCAGAGCATATTAAACTCTGCTGCCTTTACCACAACCCTGATGAACGATGCATTATTCCCTTGGCCTACAACACGGCAGGTCCCTGGGATTGTTTGCACAAGTTGCCAGTGAAGACACATTGCAAAGCAGTTCAGCCACCCCAGCTCCTGACTCACAGGCTGACTGCACAGGCTAGTCTGGGCTCAAGAGCTAGAAAGAAACCATTAATTTGCACATGGGCTTTTTCATGCTCGACTTTGTACAAGCACAAAATAAGAGTCAGTGTTTTCCACAATGAGTTTTGGTCTAAATACTGAGGAGGCAAAGATACGCTTTCTGTCACTGCAGTCCAAAACCAGATATTTATCAGAAATCAGGCTGATACTGACTCCATAGTTCCATACATTGCTGCATCTGAAACTCAAATGTGAATACATTCTGCTCTTGTGCTGCTATCTATATATTGCAATTTTCATGTAATGTTGCATCTTGCTCTTTCTATTTCTCTTAGTAGAGAGATTGTTAAGAATAGCATCAGAATTTTTGTTTTCACAACTATTCAAAACATTTCAGCAAATGGCTCTTCAAGTTGTTGAAGTAGATCTGACATTAAATACCAAAACACCAGCCATTTCAGAATATTTGCCATCTTCTGACAATTACTAATAAGAATTAAATAGTCTTGCTTTTTCTCCTTACTTGAAACTTAGAAAGTTCATTCTGCTTCTGTACAAAGCAAAGAAGGAAGGAGATGATTTTGAAAATGACTGGATTTCATTAGCTAAATGAAAGCTAAATGCTTTTTTTTTCCTAGATGATATTTTAAAATATTTGAAATAAGGCAGAAATATATCCTTAATCTGTTTGAACCATTTTGCCTCTTTATATATTTTCTCACTGTTTTTATGGATTAAAAAAAATGTAGAAGAAACATCTGTTTAACCTTAAAATATACAATCTGTCCATTGTCTCCTATGGAAAAGAGAAAATATATTGATTTTCCACTTTTTTTCCTCCTCTGGAATGGAAAATTGAAAATCACTTCAGCATGCTTAGACCTTAGCCTAGATCTGTATGGTCCAGCTGGCAATTCTGTAGGCCAAATTGATTTTTTGGGATTTTTTTCTACCTGTGCAAATATCTTCTCCCCAGAAGAGATTGGGAACAGCTGCAGGGGATGACTGATCAGCACTGACAGATTACTGTCTCTGTCTGTGTCTGTACCTATACCCCAAACTACGGTCACACCATCCACTTTGGTGGCAGGCATGGGGTTATGATGCACCTGCGATGCAGCCCAGCACTAAAGAACACTTACCAGTAGGAATATGGGGGAGATGAAGGGGAACCAGCATCCCTCTCTAATATCATGGGGATGGATCTGAAATACTATTGTCTGAATATGCCACTATCATTACCAGTTGTGTATATATCAGCCCAATGCATGCTGTGTGCTATACAGGCATGCAGAAAGAAAAATCCTTGGCTTAACGGAAGGCATGCTGTCCTGTGCTATATGGTTACTGCACAGAGACAGCCTTGAATTGCTTCCTCACATCTTTGAGCACACTTGTAGAGAAGTAAGCTACCTGCCTATCTGATCAGGAGCACAAGATGAGGGAGCCAGCCCTCACCTCCTACTCTGATGAACCAGCCATCCAGCATAAGGGAAAAAAAGCCCACTAGTCAGGGCAGGCAACAAATGTAATGCTTCTCATGGAGGCTGCAAATTACAATTTTCTCAGAACCAAGTGGAGAACTGATTAATTTTTAGGGATGGCAAATCCTTTCTAATGTGCTGTGAGGACCAGCACAGCTATATACTGCAATTTACAAAAAGATGATGAACTGTGACCGAAGCCCATTCTCCCCAAGTTAAATCATTCCTACAGGACTGAGTCTTACCAGAGACCTACTGCAATCAATCACATTCTTATAGACTAAGAACTGCAGAACATACGGTGGCAGAGCAGCATCTTGAATGGGAAGAGGAAAAGGAAGAAAGACTACAAGAAAAAATTGTCATGACTTTCTTTTTCTCAGAATTATTATTCCTTTTCACTTGTTTATCTTGTCCCAAAATTCTTATTTCTCATACAAAACAGGAAAGCAGGTCCCAAATGCATTATATAAATGCCTTAATAATATAGTCTTAAAAATTTAAAATGAGTGCTTACAATGTTGTTTTCATTTTATTTTGGTGAGAGAAATAATTAATATTAATGCAGGGAGCACAGTATCAATTTACACTTATTTTGTTAGCTGTTAAATTGCTGTGCATTCCCCACTCATTCTTATTACTCATCGCTATTTTCCTGCTCCCGTGGTAGCTGTAGGAGTGAACTCTTGGCTGCTGTCTGTCCACAGCATGTAGCTGTCTCTCAGTCAGCTTTAGAGTGTTAGCAGTCATGCTCTGATAAATCTGCCACGGTAGGAACAGGATTAGGTCTTATGTTACTTTAGCAGGATCAGAACTAAGCCTTGAATCCTTGCATATGTTACACACGGGCACGCGCACGTGCACGCGCGCCAGCAAGCAAAATACCTTCGGTGCTTCAGTAGCTCCGTAGTACCTTGAGCCTGGAGGGGAGAGCTGCCCCCCCCCCCCCGCTGTACCTCAGCTTTGCACCATTTGTTATGAAGACTATTAGGCAATTCAATCAACAGGAATCTTGTGTCTTACAAGTCATGGCGCAGGGATGGACTTGTGGTTCAAATGAGTGATAGCAATGGAGCCCCAGCAAGGTACCACGGTAGAGCCAGGGTGAGCATGTCTGCCCAGGGAAGGCACAGCAAGGGATGCTGAGCACAAAGCATCACACCAACAGCCTGACCTGTCTCCTTGGCTGCTGCCACACACCAGAGGCTGGCTAAAGTAAAGGTCATGCAATGCCCAGCAAGCAGCTAAAAAGCACTGACCACTGAGAAGAGTTCAGTGGATGGCAGCTTTGGCAACAGCACAGACTGGCTCATGGACTGCATGCAGGCCTGAGACTTTCTCCTCCCGATCCTACGCCTACTCTTGCAGTCCTGGCCAAGCCACCTTCCAGGTGCATGGGAAAGGAGCACAAAGGGGCACAGCCTTGTGCGTATTTACCCTTAACACACAGTTTGGGGAACAGGAAAGCTTCCTATGTTTGCAGTAGCCCATGTGGTAATTAGTTTTAGAGAGCCAAACTCTCACTTATCCAGCTGCAAAGACATTGCCCCTTCCACACACAACAGAAATGGTGTGAGAGTAAGCAGTAAGTACTCTGAGATCCCACAAAATGGGACAAAATTTGCCCTGAGGACTTCCATTGAAGCTTCTTGTCATCATTCTCCAAAGACAACTGTGGCTTCAGGTCAGCACAGACTAGGGCGACTCCCAGGTAGGGCAAACTTGCAATTACAACATGAAATAACAAGTAACTGGTTATAGCTACAGGTATCTCTTACTCTACTACAGCAGAGTTATACAGAGATAAATTAAAGCAGAAAGATATAAAATAGAAAAGCCTCCTTTGTGCAAAACACACAGTAACAGAAGAATGTAATGGGCACATCTACTGCTTTGTTTCCAAAGGAAATCTAATTTTCTGGCATCTTAAAGTACTTCAGAAGACAAAGGTAAATCCTCTGTCACCCCTAATCAGCTGCAGATGCAACTAGAGAATGAGCAATGAATGTAAAATGTAGAGCAGTTAACTGCTTAGCTGAGTGGACAGTACACTTGAACATTTGGGAATCATGCTCTTTTTTCAAACCTAACTGATAACAGACACACAGGCACATGGGAAGACACTGGAGAGAGACCTCTCTTGCTCTAAATATATGGCTAATATATTAATTAATAATAATTCTGCAATGACTTGTGAACATTAAGATATCAGATCAGTTGAACTTTGGTGAAACATTACAATATTGGGAATTCATTGTTTCGTCATTATAAGAAACAGTACTATTAAGGTGTTTTCTAAATTAAAATGGAGTAAATAGATAGAAGTATTTCTTGTAACCACTATTTAGCATTATGCTTTGATTTGTCTTGGTCTAAAAGCCTCATTTATAAGAAAACAGTGAATGCCCTTAGACGGCAAACCCGACGATCACAGTTGGCGTAGAGACACATGGTCTCCCAAACTCAATGCCTGATCTCTGTTTTCTCTATTAAGACTAAAACTGCCATGCAGCTAGACCAGATACAAGCAACAAATGTCTGATGATCCTTATGCACTTACAATTTCCATATTAAAGGAACTATTAAAGAAAAATAAACAGTCAGAAAGGGGCAGTTTTAGAGTAGGACAGATGAAACTTTTCTAGGCTTCCTATCCTTCCCCCAAAGCTATCTCTGTTCTTGCTTTAAAACTCGCTGAAAGATGTCAGACATGCAAATTCCCTCCCTGCAGCAAAAGGAGGAGCAGAGACCAAAGCTGAGCATCTGCTGTGTTAAGTGGGAGCTCTGCAGCCTCCGTAGTTCTCCTTGCTTTCCAACCCCACCTGCCCTGTACCACCTGCCTCTCCCGTGAGCCGTTGCTGTACGAGATGGATCCTCATCTTTTATTTCTCCTTCTCTCCTATTTGATTCAGTCCTGCATCAGCCTTCTTGGAGCAGAGTCAACTTTGCTGGAAGGTGTACTGCTCTCCTGAATTAGGGAACACCCACCTCCCACATGGCTGTCAGACAAAGCCCTAAATATTCTAGGTACTCCTCTCAGTGAGAAAACACTGAGCAGTTGGCTATCACTGCTATAACAGAAACTGCTACTGGATTGGGAAACCATTTAGGAAAATCTCAAAGGGTCAGCAGAAAAAGGGCAAGCAGAAAAGAGAAGCTCAGCTCTATCTCATTTGTAAAACCCTAGGCTGAGTATTGCTGTATTTGCTATGTTTTTCTTTAGGGACCTGTATGTGTGAAAAGATAAGTCTGTGATATATATATGTACTTTTCTCCAGAAAGCACTTTTTCAGGGAAAATGCTCACTGAGCTCCAAGTTAAGAAACTATGTCTTCAGTTACTATCACTGTCCCAAACAGCCTTCATTAAAACATTTGTGCAGTTCATCATGTCAACTACTGGCTGAACATCTCCTCCTACCTCCAGAACACACAAAAGCCTCTTTCTGTTTCTGATGGAAGCAATATCAATGTTTGAGTTCAACAAGAGCAAACAACACCCATGTGAACATGCCACCTGCTAAGCATGCAGCATCTAACCATCTAACCATCAGGTAACACACTTCCTTCAGTTCGTCCCCACAAAAAACCTGAACCCTGCCCTGGCTTTCTAGGGAACGACTCTGCAGACATTGTAAGATGCTTTCCAGCCTTCCCACAGAATATGTAAGCTACTTTTTTCAGCGAAGTGGCGGGGGTTTAGAGTATGAAAAGGCTTTAGACACTGCCTCTGTACAACAGAAAGGACTATCAGTGTCCTTCTCCACATGCTGGCTTCTCAAATATATGCTACATAAATGATCTCAACAAATAAGGACTGATTTATTTTCCTTCAAAAAATGAATGAAAAATTCTGATGAAAACCTGCTTCTGCTTTTCACAGGAAGCATTTTCGGAACCACTGCTCTACTTTGGTAAAGCTGCCCATAGTGAGCTTGCAACAGAAGCAAAACAACAGGAAAGAGGATGTTAGTGAAAAAAACCCACAGTAGGTAACCTTCCATGATAGGCAGTATCCATTTGCATGAGAAATTGCAGCTATCCCTTTAGAGCAGACCTCAAAGAAGACAAGAAGAAGATTGGCTGGAGAAAACTGAGTACCTCTTTTTAAAGGTCTAGAGGAAACATCCACTGACACATACCTCAGCACAGGGTCATTGCTGGCCACTGAGATGTCATTCAAATAATTTGATAAATATCTGTATATATGTAATTTCTATTGCATTAGTCAGGCTGACAGCTCTTGCTTACAAAATATAAATAGGATAGATAACAACAGGATTAGTTCAGTTTCATCTAACTCTGCACTGTTAATATCTTTTCATAAAAATGCACTTAGGAGTCTGCCTTGCAATCATCGAGGCATAACTTTGTTATCATGAACTAATTATTATAGACAGTTTTCAATGGCTACACATTTCTGTCTCTAGTAAACAGATTAAATCACTGCAAGATGTCTACAGCAATAATCATGCAAGACTGTTACAGTGAAAACTCCATTTGCTGGTCTTTTTCTTTAATGCTCTGAATATCACAAGCAACTGATTCACTGGTGAGGTTGCCTGTAGGACTACCAATGAACATTCTAAGAACAGGCCATGGGGAAAAATGCTGATATCTTTCATGGAAGAACAGGAAAAATATAGCCTCAGTTTCATAATTTTTTCCTCACCACTGAGAAAACAGTACCTCAGTGCTACAAGACACACCAAATTTAAGGAAGTTCATCATCTTCCCCTACACACACAATCAGAAAGAACAAGTATGAGTCAATATGCAGGACAAAAGAGAGTGGACAGCCTACAGTAACGCAGCAAGAGCATTGCCAGTGATCTATCTACCAACGTGCAGTGATGTAAATGAAAAACCCAATCTCAATGATAGTTATTTTTCTACCTGGGCCTCACCACTCTTCTGTAAATTTACTGGACTTGACACCAGCCATAGAGGCAGAAAGCAGGCACACCACCCATACAAACCTCTTCCAAAGCAATTCTTTGCTTCTGGTGCTTTGGCAGCTCCAACTGACTGACAATAAATCACAGCTGTTGGCTGAGTCAAGGATTGTTTTAAATGCCATTGTCTGTAAAAACTCATACCAATTTACTGGTGCTATGCTCTGATGAATGGAAGACAGGAGTGTTGAAATCCATTTGAGAGTGACACCTTTACTGACAGTATTTTGTAAACAATGTAGAGACTGATCTGGGGATCAAAGAGGAGCATGTAAATATTTTGTTACAGCATTTATTGCAGGGATTTTATAAATAAATGTATGTGAAAGTACATACATAGAAATTGCAAGTAAAGATCTTGGTTGATTTTGTTCAGTCCCTTTGTTCTTTGAAGTAAAATTCAGTGTTGTAGGAACCTCACAGTACTATTACAGCATTTAACTAGAAATGGTTATTTTCCACCATTTGCTTTGATTATCTCCTACAGAAGTTTTGTTTTGCTCCTGGTGACAAAATAAACTTGGTGCAAAGTTCCAGAAATTAGTGATATGCATCTGCAGAGTCTTAATTGTTGATTTTGCCAGTGTTTGAAAAGAAATAAGGAGAAGTGGATTATGTACACAATAAACTAGCAACTTTTTACCTTGGTATTAACATGAGGGTTAGAACCAGACTGGCTGGATAATCCAAGATACACAAGACTTTCCTAGAGCCACTTTTATGAAGAGGACAGAAAAATAAAAGCAATTGAGTATAATAGAACTTGTTTTTATCACTCAGTTGTCTAGAAATTACCAGGTACCTTCATACTACTGTTGGAAAACCATTATCATTAACAACCTTATCAATTTCCTCTTGCAAAGATGTCTTTGAAAAAGATAATTGCTTGGTTTGACTAGACAATTCCCTTTTAACCACACAGAGAATTATGTCGCATTATAGCCCTCTACCCAACAGCCTTTTCTCTACCTTTGCTATGAGTGAAGATGTAGTAAAGAAGCACTTGGTCATTTTGTGATCTGTGGTATAATTCATGCCATGGCAGTGCTTTTCCCTTTACTGCCCTCCCAGTGGGACTTAGTATTGACTTGGAAGAACAGTATGTAATATTTCTGTCTGCTCAAGCTTTGTGTAAACAAACTACATCCATTAAAACCACATTTGTTAGGCTGACAACCAGCTAATGATTCTGGTTTTGTGATGTACACTTCCCTTGAAAAAGCGGTTGTTGATATTCTTCTGCTGGTCTTTTGAAAGAGAGGGCTGTGATCTCTGAGGTACCTTGCTGAAGGGGAGAACTTTGTGTAACTTATGAGTCCTGCCTGCTCAGATTTCATCAAAAGCTTGGAACAAATGGCATCATTCTGCCATGAGTTCAGTTGCATGATGGAGCAGATATTCAAAGAGGAGCAGGGCTGGTCAGTGATGATCATAAAAAAAAAGGGCAGAAGCTGTTGATGATCTTGTTGCTGATCTTGTGCCTACTGCCTAGTCCTCAGATTAGTCTATTCTGAACTACTTGAGGGAGGAAGAGCAGCTATCAGGTAAAGATTTGACCCCACCTACGCTAAATCAGCAGACAGTATACTTTCTTCTAGGACCAAGTTTTAAAGAAATTACAGCTCTCCCTGTGGCTATCTCTTTTCTAGAAATAAAACTTCTGATGCATGAATGTGAAAGCGTAGACCAGCAACAGCATCATCATCTTCAACAAGGATAATTTGCCAGCAACTCCTAGACTGTAGCTTGAGAAGGAAATAATATATTTAAATGACATTGCAGGTTCAACAGTTCATAACAGATTTCTCTCAATTACTATGAGAAAAAGCCTTTCTCTTAGTTCTTTCATAATGCTTATTTGCCTTTTAACTAGTTTTCCTGCAGGCATATACTAAAAAGCCATAAAAGCGCGTTTTTATACTGCAATATCTTAAAAGTTGTGTATCTGCAGCTACCTTAATGTTATTCTTTATTGAAGTCAGCACCATTAAACTTATCCTTTTATCATTCGTAACTCTCAAATAGCTGATACCACTGCATGAAGATCTAAATATGTTTATTTCCAATGCATCCATGGTCGAGCCATTTATTTTGCTTGACTGCTGACAGTCCTACACAGTAATAGAAAACATTTTTGATTAGCTGAAATAAAGCACCCTTCTAGCAAATGAACTCTTGATGAGGGTGTCATTTTCTATCATTCACTGAATTTGTTGAAGTTCTCAATATTTAAAGTTGTTTAGACTGATTGTTCATTTGGGCTGGAATTTTATTCTTCATATCTATTGTACTGCAATTCATAAATTATTATTTTGATACTGAATGGAACAACTAGAATGAGGTAATAGAAATATTTCAGTTGTTGTAGATTCAAGGATTTACCTCATCTGCTTCTCTGTCCAGTATGGAGCCAGAAAGATCTTACTCTTTAGAGTTTCTGGGATTACAGTTTTTACTATTTTAAGCCAACATCTTGATTTCTGCTCTTCTGTATGAAATTTCCTACTCATCACCCTCACAGAAAAGAATTTTTACCTAATATCTAATATTCCAAATCTACTAATTCTTCTCTCTCAAGAGGAGTTAGAAAAAATTCCTGCATCGCAATACTACAACCTTAATAACAAAGCTAATTCTTACTATGCTGTTATTTTTACTGTTTGAAATCCAATAATACCACCATTTAAAAAGAACATAACCTATTTTTGCATTTTAAAATGCTGCTTTAGAGAATTAATTAGGTTATTGTCAAAGGAGAATTAGCCTAGGCTACAGAATAGACTTGGACAGCAAAATGGCAAAGACTCAAAACATACTAATTTACCTTTCTATTCAGTAAGAGAAAGATTTCACTTATTTAATGGTCTTAAATTAAAAGCAAACAAACAAAAAGTCCCTTAGCTTGTTCTTCTTGTGGTAAGGAATCACATTAGAGGTAGATACAAATCAATGTTCCCTTCTCGATCTGTTTTCAATGTCCAGGCCAGACAGCCCATTGGCAAGAGGCAGATTTAGCACAGGAGTGTGATTTCAGTGACTTGCAGACACCTTGCTATTGTATAATCATGCAGAAGAAGGTGCAGTGGCTTCAGCTCAAATTGCTTATTTGTGGAAGCAATTAGAACAAAGAGCAGAATAAGAAAGTTGGTAGATACATTTATGCAATAGTTCAGGAGTGATGGATGCAAAAACACAGGGAGGACATTTGCTGCATAAGTCACTTGACTTGGTGTCTTAAGATTAACAAAAACAAGGAATGAGATAAACAGAAAACAATTCTGGAATAAACACTAGAAGTGGAGGGCCTATAGATGTCTCCAGCCAAAGACTGTTCCATAAGTGTGTGAAAATTTGTACATGTAGACCTGTCTGTGTAATAACAGCAAGATTTGAGAGGGCAAAGGAAGGGGGTGTGAAGAAGGGAAATGCCAAATGTACTTTTTGGTCCCTTCTGTCTCTGCCAGTGCCTCTGGCTCAGAAATACTGTGAAACATGGAACTGACTCAGCAGGTTGCAGACTTTGCACCTCAAGCAAAATCCCCTCACACAGGCATGATCCTAAGCACCCGTGTGATTCCTCCAATAACATGAAATAAACACAGCAATAAAACAATTCTTGTCACCAGAACTGGGGAACATAGACTTGGAGTGCAATGACAGCTCTTCCAAGTTCAATCCTGTGCTGTCACAGACAACTGCAGCCTCTCCATCAGCTTAAAAAGTTCTGTCTTGAACCTAATTTGATTTTTTTTCCTATTTAAAAGCCAATTTCAACATCTTAGCCCTTCTATAATAAGAAACCTGATTTTGAATTCCATCTAAATGTATCCATGATCAATGTAGATCTTTTTGGCATAAGCCTTACTCTTTCTTTAGTTAGTAAATAATGCTCCTTAAGTCCTATTTTATTTCCTCTTGGAGTTCACCACTATAATATTTTATATCAAAAGCAATGCTATGCAATTATCTGCTTTCAAATTAAAGAAAACATATTTTCAGAAAACTATTTGACCAGCAACACCAAAAGAGTTGGAAGAACAGTGTGTCTTAACAGTCCAGCACATTAAAACCAAAGATTACTCATGGATGCCATATTGACCCTGCAGCAGTACGTGAAGCATTCATTGTGGCCAGGAAAATGTTTTCAAAAAGCCAATTTTGGCAGTGAGGGCAGGCTCCCAGCTGGCAGGGAGGTTGCTCCATATCTGTTAAGAAGCAGTACCCTGTTTCCTATTACTTGGAAATTGTTGGGAATTCTCCATGGTTTCTCCAAGTAGCTTTTGGGTTTTGGGGTTTTTTGTACTATTCTTACTTATTAGTTATAAAAAAAGGATTGTATTCCTAAGAAAAACTTGCCACAATATCTTTGTTTGTTATTCAGGTAAATGCAGTAGGTGGAATTAAAAAAAATATTTAGGGCATTTACTGAATTTTAATATATCAGTAAGTCTAGTAGAATTTCTATTTAGTGCTGTAATCAGGCACCTACAAAAGTTAACTGCACGTGCATAAATATATACGTAATATAAAATATGTAAAATGTAGGGGGCTTATATGAGTGTATGCCTACATCTTCAGAACACAACAAAATACATTTCTGTGAAAATCTTCTCACATCCAAAATCTTTAATGAAAGTCCTACATCTTGTGACTAGATTCTTTTTCCTTTCCTCTACCTTATTATCAAGCAGTTATTTTATAAATAAATGTTATAGCAAACAAATATAAATTTTTTAATATTTTTGATGTTTTTAAAATTACAGCCTAGTTTAAATAAAAATAAAATAATTCATATAAAATATATTGGTTATATACAAAAGAGGATCAATGGAAGACCTTGGAAAGTAAAGCTAAGGTGGGTATAAAATAACCTAGTTGCTTTTTGTCTCTTTTCTTCAAAACTGGGAGACCATGATATCAACAATAGCATAGCTTATCATGCAAATAGCTTTGGAATGCACAAGATAAGAACCAAAAATACCCTGTTTTTTAGGTTTTGTATTATACATTTCCAAATATTTATAACTGTGGGATTCCTAAATGTATGAGTTGGGTTCCTTGCATAGATGCTTGTCTCCAGGAATTGTGCCATCAGGGGAAAACACACCAAATGGAGTCTTTTCATGAAATTACAGGAGCTGTAATTTCACTGTAACTCTTGTTATTTTATTGTGAGTCTTAACCTGTAAAGTGTGGTTTTTTGTAATGGTCAATTTCTTAGAAGTAAATGGTGCCTGTAAATGAAAATATCTTTAATACACAAAAAGAAAGAACTGGCTGTTGGTCTACAACAGTAGGTCGGGTAGCACTCAGAAGTGTTAGTTTAAATATGTGGTTTAAAAATTCTTCACCATCATGTGAAATGAGATTTCTGACCCATGCTGACTCCTTCATCTTATACCATCTGCTCTACCTCTCCTCTCTCACGAAGGCAGCTCTATCCCCACCTTTGACCTCAGTGAGGCAGAAGAGGTACATGCTGCTGAACATTGGGCAAGTGCACCTTTTCTTCTCCAGCTCTTTCATTGATATATCTCATTTTCCTAAGATTGTAGTAAAGTAGAAAACCAGTCAAATACAAGCCATTCATAATCTGGAGTCTGTTCACAGCATCAGTGCTGGAAAATTTAGAAAAAAAAAATAATACATGCTTTTTTAACAGGGGCAAACAATAAGAGTCTGTCAGAAAATGGAAAAGCCATTGAGAATTATCACAGCTTCAGAATCCGAAAAATTCAAAGCAACCAAAGGTCAAGAAGGAAATAGCTTGGGGAGTATGTCTGCAGATTTGTTACACCTCATACAAGTTACTAAGGTAGCCCCAAGTGGGTTTAGAAAAGGGAAGTGCACCTTGGAGTTAAAGGCTGTTCAGAGCAAAATGCAGTTCTGCATTAGGATTAGATTTCATGCAGCATTCACACCTCAGCAGAACCTGGAGGCAAAACGGCGGCAGGCAACAGAAGCAAACGGGGGAAGGAAGAGCAGTAAATGAGTAAGAGTTTTATGCCATGTCACTGGAGTGCTGCTGTCAGTCTCTGGCTGCCTCACAGTTTATTTGGCAGATCTCAGCTAGGATCAGACTTTTCTAGAATTCCAAGTATGTTTTACCATTTCTTCAAATTAAAATTGTAAAGCCAGTGCCAAAAAGCAAACCACTTATATTGCAGTAGTTTAATTTTATTTTTCTCTACTTTGGGAGGTTCTCAGTACTGAGGCTTTTAAAGTAATATCAAAGAGAATTACAATGATATAAGGAAAATCATCGGCTTCACTGTAAAAAAATGAAGTCAAGTAAGCACCTGAAAAATGAACTGAATGCTGAGATACTAAACTGCACAATGAATGGAACAGAGTAAAAGCAGGTTGCTACACAATTTTGAATGCCACGATGAGGCACATTTGGAAAATAAGCAAATTAAAGCCATTTCTATTAACATCAATGACTTAACTTCCACAGCAATTACTCAAGGTTGCTTATCCATTGCCTAAGACTAATCAGTATCTCTCTAATGTATCTAGAAGGCACCATGGAGAATTCTATTTAGAAGACAGATGTGCAAGAAGGGAAGAGGGGCTGGGATTGGAAGAGGGGGAGCCAGTACTGGAATCACTGCTTGCAAGAGAAGGAGGGGCAACAGGGTCAGGCCACAACAAGTAATGAAGGGTCACTGGCCCCAGGATCTGAAACCTGGAGCATCTGAATAAAGATGTATACCAAGGATACTGGGGGGGAAACAATAAAGCACTTCTCAGCCAAAGTCTTACAACCAGCTTTCTGATCCCTTCTTGTTGTACAGCAAAATGTCAACAAGCCCATACTCCACCCAGCTCTGCGTGGCAGGGGACCTGACCATTTTCCATAGCAAAAACTAATATTCTCCAAAAATTGTTCACTTCATTTCACCCTGTTCCCTGTGTTCAGCAGCTCCCCAAAGCTCCTAGTTTAACAACAGCAAAAAATAGTCCAGGTCACCATTCATTTTTGTACCATTTTTTTCAGTATTGTTGGCAAAATAACTTTGATTCTAATATTACTAATTGCAACCAAATGCAATGAATTCATTACAGATTTCATTTCATAAATAGCTATTTTGCTCTTGCATTATTAGGTGCTTTCAGAAGTAATAAATCAATTAATAAACACAGCAAGTGTCTTCTTTCTCAGTGCTGACAAGGTACAAATTTTGTTAATTTTAGATGTCAAAGTCTGTCATTAAACTAGCTGGCATACTCTGCATAATAAATATCCAACAATTACCCTTAATTCTAATTTAATCTTTGCACTACAAGACTGCATTTACATTTGGGGGAAAAAAAATTGGAAATTATGCCTGCTGTGATCAGTTATCCTGAAAGAAATGAGGGGGGAAAAAAAAAGGCAACTTGTTATCATATTCTATTAATTTCATTACCTATGTTTTAATAATTCTACTTTCTTTTTCTGAATAAACCTTTGTTCCTCACTGGAATGCTCTGATGGGAAATCATAGAACATATAAATTGGTCAAAAAATTGTAAGCAAGTTGTTTGAAAAATTGGTAAGAACAGTAATAAATAGGAAATTTAATTACAGTGCATGCATAACTATGAAACAAGTGTGTGCTTTATTCTGACTGGAAATGTTGATTTGCAAACACTGGGCCAAATAACATGGCTCTAGAAGGACACATATCTCATAGAAAAATGGATATTCACATTGTAGCAATGTATAATATTTTTTCTTTGGTATCAGAGGTAGAAAAACTGTAACCCAAACACTCAAAACTGGAGGGAAAATAAGCAGACTTTGTCTTTTTATAGGTAAGCCCAGAAGACTTGAAACAACCCATGCTGGGAGAAGAGTGCAAAATGGAATGAAGTTATCCTGCAATGCTTATATTTGAGCCCCTTGTTCTCTGTATCAGTTTCCAGATATATTTCAAAAAGCATTTTTGCATTTGCAAAGAGCTGAGGTTGCACTTGGCTGTTAAACTTTTTCCTCTATGCTGAAGAATATGTTTCTCTATCAAATATTTTTAAAAATCACCTCAAAAAAGTTGGCACTTAGCTGCAGTATGTTTAGCTTCCCAGCATAAAGTAGTATAAGCAAAAATATAAACTGATGCTTTTGTTTCTGAAACTCTCAGTGGCATAGCTCAGACACAACCAAGAGAAATATGGGAAATAAATTTGCCCATCATGAACATTTTATGATCATCTGAATTTTGTGTCATGTAACATGCCATGTACTTTTCAGAATTCAATAAATTAAATATGTCAGATATGTTCAAAAACATTGTAAAAAATTTAGTTAGTCCAGAATTAATTTGGGCAAGTAGGGAAATAATCTTTTTCATTGAAAAGACATGAGTATGTTCGGGAAAACCCCCCTGCAACTTCAAATAATGTTTTTGAAGTTTCAGAAGATGTTCCCTGTTAGTAATTCCCTTTAAAATTTCCGCCCTGCTCCTTGTAAGATTTATGGAAGGACTCTGGATCGATGGGGTTTTAGGTCAAAAGGAAGAATAACTAATATACATAGTACTGTCTTGCACTTCTAAGTGCTAACTTTAGTATTAAGATTTATTTTTAAGTTACTTTACCAAACTGGCTACTTCCTAATTCTGCTGACTGAAAAACAATTGAAAGTGGGGAAAGGACACTTTTTTTTCTCCTTACAAATCCTTTTTATTTTAGCATTTCTGTTTGTTTTCTATAACAAGATGATTCTCAAAAAGATGCTTTCAGCTAGAAATACTTTTTTTTTTCCTTTGGAGACTTCCAAGGAGTTAAGTAACCTTTCAGTCATTTGTACTTTCGAATCTCTGAAGAAAATGCTGTGTTATAGCTGCAACTACTGTCACAGCTCAGACCAGGTCTGATTTCTGATATCTGCTGATAAAGCACTAACTTTCCAGAAGAGATCACTGCTTAAAATTACACTGTTCATTATTTCACAGATTCTCAAAGTGCTGATTGAGCTCTCAGTTTAATGAATGGTGACATTAAAAAAAAATATGTTTGCAATTTAAAAAAAAATTAGTAATAAATGAAAAGGAGGTAGAGTGTCTGTATGCTTAAGTTCTTCAGTATAGGCTCTTCACTGAAGTAAGTTGTTAAAAAGCTTTGGTTTTTGTTGCCTAAACATGTTGACCTAAGCAAAATTATGTAGAATCATAAGTGAAGGTCACTGATGGCTGAGCCACCTTGTCTCTCCATCAAGGAGGAGTGCAGATCCACTGCAAGGAGGAAGGTGGTTGACTCAGGTCCTGCCAATAAGAAGCACACAGCTATAGCACGACCTGGGGAAGCACAGATTTCCATTGCTACCATCGTGGATGAACAGCCAAAAGTGTACACAGCTCCCATGCCCGCAGTAAGCAGAGTCAAATGGTTGCTAAGGAGGATCACTGTTGACTGCACGTTTATGTCAAAAGCAAATCAGAGTGCCAAACTTTAAATACAGGTAACTCTATTCACCAAGGATAAGATTAACAGCAGCAAGGAAACAAATATTTTATGTACATTGATCATCTCACATATTTCGCCACCATGCTATGAAAACTGAAGTCTGAATCTTCAGCATAATTTCAATTCTCTGCAAATATAATTCTGAATGTTATAGAGCTGTGATATTCCCATTTCAGCCTTCATATGTATAAAATGAGTTACACTGGCTGCCATCATGAAATTAAAAATAGAAAGGGGAACTGCCTAACCATCTATTCCATTTCTGAGCCAACGAAATGTTTTTGTTTGCTTAGTTTGAGGTTTTTTTTTTACAGTATATACTTCAATGATCCACCAAGAATAGATGGGCAACGTGATTTACATTTCTTTTGTCGTTCTTTTTAATGCACTAATTAATTCTACCAGCAATGACCTAGATAATGCTTGAAATTCTTCTTGCTACAGGAAACAATTTACATAATATTAAAAAAAGGGAATTTTTTTATCTTGTTGAACCTGCACTGAAGTATGACCCACAGAAGATCTTATCAATCTAACATGTTGCAAAGGAACATCTATTCAACTAGGAAATAACGCAGACCCCACAAAGTAACAAGAAAAAGCGCTTGTCCCTTGCTACTATTGCTATTTGTGAAAAAGCAAACTGGGAGAGACCCAATAGTTGCAATCTGCTGGCTTTGAACTACCCACTCATTGCTATTCACACAATTACCAGCCAATATGTGCATTTCTATTTCTCATTTCTCCTTGGAACTCATCTCTGGTCTGAATCATAACCACATGAAAGATGACTTTTCCAAGGCAGCAGCATTTCAAAATTTAGTGTATGCATCAAATGTGGCTTGCTTAGTTTGATCACACTGCTTTTATGAACACTCTCTGAATTACTGCAAGCAACAACCCCATCCTCTCTGCTGTTCCTATAGTAAGTGGATTCTCTGCAAACCACCTCAGGATGAAAAAAGTAAAAAGGGTTTGGTTAAAACGTACTTTTCAGGAAGTCTGCCAGCCTTCCTCAGCTATAGCAAACAGATCTGATTCCATACATTCACTTCATGGGCAAAACGAGCCACACAGTCTCAACCATGAAGATACTGGTTATGAAGGTTTCAGGCAGTAGTGAAATGCTTTTAACTGGAAAAGCATTTCCAGTATTTTAAAAGCAATGAAATCCAAATGTTCCAGAAGAACAGAAGAACTATATGAAGTTCTTATGAAATATAAACCAAGATCTGAGCTTTGACACACCTACTCGCACATCCCACCCAGACACCTCATCCTTCTACTTAGAGTTAGGAAAACAGTGACTGAAGGTCAGTCAGGCAGCATAATCCAAAACCAGAATACAACATCCCTTTGTCTTTTCACTCTTTTAAAGAATACAGGCACTACTGTAGAGTATTATTAGGCCTACAGTTGTACTATCCTTGTTCTGAGTTTAAAAACAAGAAGTAAATTAATAAAAACATAAATCTGAAAACAACAGTGGGCTCCAAAATTATTCACTGTTATCCTGCTGACACACAGATTATTTGTTTTTAATTTCCACCCAGTGAGCTGAAAGCAGTACATCTTTCAGAATTTCTTACATGCACATCCAGCATTCAGCAGCTCACTCCTCTGAGTGACTTTGCATTGCCATCTCTTGTTTTTCAAAATGCCTCTGCTGTGTGAAAAATAAATAGCTTCCCTCCTCTACAGCACTATTCACTTAACATTGCGGTGTTAAATAAATATTAATATAAGACTAGACTCAGGCTTTTTATTATGAGTAAGTGGTACCTTACTCTGCAAATATTTCCATTCTCTAACAGAGGAAGGTATTCCTCTGCAGAAGAAAAGGAGGCAGAGCCTGGCTCAGCCCAGCATCATTTACTCCTCTTCCCCCAGCTCTACTTGGTCCACTCAGTTACAAACACAGAAACCTGTTGCCTGCGGGGAGGGGAGCAGAAAAGGACAGCCATGAAAGACACCACACTCAGCTCCAGAGCACACTGACACCCAAGCACATCCACCCTTTCTGCCACACCACAACACCGTCCCTCTCTGTCTCATTTCTTCTTAGAGGAGTGCATGCGGGCAAGACCAGCACACAGCTGGTCCCTGGCCCAGGGACTCCAAAATTAAAGTCAAACTCCCTTGCTTTTTGAGAAGGGGACAAAATATAGCTTTGGTGGGTCTGGCTGAGCCGGAATTTATTTCCCCATAGTAGCCCTCACAGTGCCGTGCTCTGCATTGGTAGCTAGAGGAGTGTTGATAACACACCCATGCTTTGGCTACTGCTGAGCACAGCACTGTAACATTCCTTCTTCAATCGAGGGCAAGATCCTGGGAGGGGACACAAGTAGGCCAGCTGACCCAAACTGACCAAGGGGATATTCCATATCATATGACATCAACCCAGATATAAAGCTGAGGTAAGGAGCAGGACCGGAGGCGCTCGTTGTCTCTGATGGCTGCCTGCTGACAACCATTAGGTGTGCTGGAGACCTGCCTCTCAGAGAAGTGGCCAACCATCGCTGCTGATGGGAAGCAGAGATTAATTGCGAGCTTCTGCTTTGTGGGCATGCTGCTTTTGCTTTCTTTTTCGCATAAATACAAACTGTCTTATCGCAACCCATGATTTGTGTTGTTTTCTTTTCTCACCTTACTCTCTTCCCTGTCCGGCCGGGAAGGGGAGGGATAGAGCGGCTGGTGGGCACCTGGCGTTCAGTCAAGGTGAACCCACCACAACAGCATGGAGTTATCCAGGCTTGTAGCCACTTACCCACCTAACCAATTCACCTTGCTGCATATTGTCAGTTTGTAAAATATTCCCCTTGCTTCAAAGACTCATCTACTATCTCCAGTTGTACCTTGTGATATTAGAATAAAACACCAAATGTCATGCTGCTCTGTGCCATTTCTCCACAGTAAAAAAAAATTCAAAGCTGCAGCTTCTATTGCTCATTTTCTGCTGCTTGATTTTTGTTTTCTCCCATGACTCTTGTTTACTATTTGTATATTAATTTATACTGGATTGAAAGACTATATTTTTTAAAAGAAAATGTTTAAAGGTATTTAATCATGTGCCACATTCCATCTAATTCACATACTGAATTTCTACTGAGCTTCCTTCAGTTTGTCTTCCTACATCATTCTAATAATAAGATGCCAGAAACTAAAAGCAATATTTAAGTTCAGCCCATAAACAAGTTACATATAAAAAAGCACATAATTTTCATCTCTGTATCCCCCATTTATTGCTATTTGCAGATTTTCTTCTCCATTTTTATTACCCTAACTGCTCTAGGATTTGCTGACTTTTTTATTTTAAATAGGGGGCCTCTGGCTTGCCACTTTAAGCTTTTTGATATACCTGTGCTGCTTTGGGTTGGGATAGCGTTAATTTTCTTCACAGTGGCTAGTAATGGGCTGTGGTTTGGATTTATGCTGAACACAGAGATGTTTTTGTTATTGCTGAGCTGCACTTACACACATTCAAGGTCTTTTCTGCTCCTCCCACCACCCTACCAGCAAGTGGGTAGGGGACGCACAAGATGTTGGGAGGGGACACAGCCAGGACACCTGACTGTCACTGACCCAAGGGATATCCCACACCATATAGCATCATGCTCAGCTTATAAAGCTGGGGGATGAAGAAAGCAGGGGGAGACATTCAGAGTCATGACATTTGTCTTCTCAAGTCACCATTAAACATGATGCAGCCCTGCTTTCCTGGGAATGTCTGAACACCTGCCTGCCCATGGAAGTGGGGAATGAATTCCTTGTATTGCTTTTCTTGTGCATGTGGCTTTTGTGTTACCTATTAGATTGTCTTTATTTCAACCCACTTCTCAGTTTTACCTTTCCGATTCTCTCCCCAAATCCACCATGGAGCGGGAGTGAGCGAGTGGCTGTGTGGTGCTTGGCTGCCAGCTGAGGTTAAGACACAACAGTGCTACATCACTGAAGAAACTTTACAGGGAAAAAATGTGATTTACCTTCATCCTATTTCCTTGGGGCTAATAATTCTCTTGAGATGTGCACTGATGGATCTACAGAGCACAACCATTTCTCTACATGTATGTGAACTACTTTTCTTCTCAGTCAGGTTTCTCACACTTCTCTCCATTACGGAGAAAACTGAGCAGTAACAGCTTAACAAATCACTCACTATCAATCCTTGTATCACTTTCTCAAGTGTTCAGCCTCCATGTACCTCCATAGTGTTCTAAATGGATAAAGTCTGTTGAGAGTCACTAACTAAAAAATTCTTGCTACCCTTGTTATGTTTGTTATTGCTATCTAAAACATAATTAAGCATCAGAACAGTTACTTTGCTGTGGAACAGATGTCATAATTTTTCTATGTCACCTGTTTGTAAACTGAGTCTGAGAAAGGTCAGTCAACATTTCACAGTGACCTCTGTTCATGATCCATGTCTATTTTAGACCTCTGATTGTAGACAGGTATAGGAGGAGCTGCAGAAATGTTCCAGTTTCTCTGATAATAAGGTCCAAAACATCTCAAATTGGACAATCAGAGATTTGGTCACCCCCAAATCAGAAGTATCTGGCCATGAGTGTTCAGGTAATCTCTAGGAACAACACTGCCATAGTAGGTAGGAGCCAAATAATGTACTCAACAGCTCAGAATTTCAGATTCATCACGGAAACTCATATATCAGAGTTAATTAATACCACAGAGTCATAGAGCAGTTTTGATGATTCTGCAGGTTAGCTATAAAAAGAGATTAAAGCTAAGAAAAGGACCTGATGATGTACTTGTGGTTTCTGAAGTTGACAGTTTGTACGTAAGAAGACTGAAATTGCCTTATGTCCATATTTGTCTGGGGTTTTGGGTAGCACTGTAGTATTAACAAAATAAATAAATAAAAATAAAAATAAAAAAATTTAAACTGAGGGTTCTTTGTGCTTTATTTGTAACTTTCTAATAAGCAGTCAGACTGAAATTTTCAGAAGTAAACTAATGATTAGCCTGAGCCCACGGTTAGCTGTTAAAACAGTCAGAAAAGGTATGAATACAGATGAGAAACAGCAAAACCAAAAACTCTTCTATCAATATTTGCATAAAGGCTGCAGGGAGACCAACTCCTTCATAGTGAACCTGGTTTTGTACAGACCCTGTGCATCCTGGCTAGAAGGTGTTGTCCCACAGCTGGGGTGGAGACAGCCAGCACTGCCAGTTTGACCTGGCTCCCACTGTGGAACAGGTGCAGGTCTCACAGCCGAGAGGCTGCAAGGCAGAGCGAGGACTGGGAGAGATGATTCAGTTCTTCAAAAGAGAAAAAAGCCCTGCTATTTGCCTTGCACACTCAAAAAAATGCAGTTTTATCATGGAAGTAAGCTCCTGAACAGATCCTCAAAAGCTGTACTTTGAGGCAGGAAAAATCCTTCATTTTCTTCTCAAAGTTTTTTTTTCTGATTCTAATGTTTTGCGTTTTAATGTGTTTTGTGGTTTAATTTATCCATTATCAAATGAAACATCTGACTTTGAAAATGTAAAAACTATTTCACATCATCATTTTTTCTCATCATGCTTTATTAGTCAAATTCAACATGAAGCTCTGAATGACAAGTAGTCTCACATCTACCTTGGGGGTAGGGGAGAGGAAGAGAAGAGAGGGAAGAAGCAGAATAAGGAAATCATGGAGGTGTCTACAGAGAGCTATAAAATCATTAGTGCCGTGTTAGAGGACAGGGAAGTGTTGCTCACCCTCTCCTCTGATAAAAGAATTAAGTGGTATCAAATGGTATTGGCAGGTTCAAAACAAGAAAGGTAGCTTTTCTCATGCAGCTGGCTACTAACCTTTAGATTTCCTTGTCGTGGACCTTATGAATTTTTTAATTTTAGCTTTAAGAGGACTCAAAAGGTACCAGGACAAAGTCATAGAAGTCAATTGCACAAAGGATTATTAAACATAAACAGACTACTTCTGGTCTTTTCCCCTAATTGGTTGAGTGTCAGGAGATTATTCCAAAAAGCACTGTGGCATTTTCATCCTGTACTTGTGCTGTCTCCTAGGCAGTACTGCTAGACACTATCTAACACCAGACACCTGATTAGATGGACCTCCAAGAAGAGCAATCTCTATATGCTTGCACCTCTGCTCTTAAGGAGGTTGAGTAAGTATTTGTTGTAAGATCCCATCCCGACTAGAGCCCCGTAAATGTTGTGTTACTATGCTGGACCATGCTCATTTCCCCCCCATTTTACATAACTGATAGAAAAGCAGATATCTTCACCAAATAATTCCACTGGCTTTGCAAAACTGCATTCCCCCTAGACGAAGGCAGTTTAGAAACCACAGCATTCAAATATATTCTCAAAAGATGTGCTGGTAGAAATGCAAGCACAAGCACTCTCATTTATCAGGACAAACTGAATGACTGTATGCACAGTACTGGAGCACAAATGCACCAAAGCCATGCACACTAGTGCTTGCAGACAGAAAGGAATATGGAGCAACCCTGGAGCTACCTCCACCACCGAGTGTGAATTACAACATTGTACACCAGGTTTTCATCAGGCCCAAGTTTGTATATCTTCAAATTTTTTAGGGCAAATAGTTATTTGCACTCACCGTGTTCAGGCACAATTTACTTTGCATAACTATTACATCAGAAATTCAGCAGACTGACAATATACTTTGGATTTAATAAGAAAGAGTACAAATTTCCTAAGAACTTAATAAAAGCTTTTTAAAGAGGTAGTCAACACAAAACTCACAGATATCAGTTCCAGCAACAGTGTAAATTAAAAATTCCAAACAAACTCAGTAAGGAAGGAAAGAATCCAAAGTCAGGGATTCAGACCTAATCTACTTTATCTTGACATACAAAAGGCCTTCTATGATGTCACTCTGTAGCCTTGAAATTCTAATACAACAACACAAATCCTAGACAAGAGCTGGAAGCAGGCAGCATATGTCCCTGCAAGCTCTTTGGACTTTAGTCCAAACCTACTCCTTATGTGCAGAAACCAGAAAGAGATGTGATTTATTTCTAACAGTTCACAGATCTATTAATTCTTACTAAGCAAACGTATTACCTGAAAAGCTGTGTGCAGTCTCCTAAACTTTATCAAAATCCTTCCTTACTTTAGTGCCTATAGGCAAGGCACTGCCACCATATAAAGATCTGAGAGAAAAGCAGAAAGATGCTGCAACAGGCACAAAATTTATACAAGTGATTGTTATTTGCACTACAAAAAAACAGGCTCAACATAACAATGAAAGATTACAAGAGCATCACACTGTGATTTTGATAGAATAAGAAATACTTAGTATTCAATCAGATATCTTTACTGTAATGTGAAAGAATGTAACACAAAGGTGCAGAATCTCACACTATTCAGGCTGACGCACAAGGTTAGGAAGAAAATCACATTTCTATTTTTGGTCTCTATGACGTTGAGTACATGAGGTGCATGTAAGCCTAACAACTACCATTTACTGATTGCAAACATTTAGCAGGCATGCTGACAAACTCTTCATTGTAGCTCTGCGGCGACAACGCCATGAAGGAGAAATAGTGTGAGAAGGAAAAGCTGGATTGAGTGAACTGAGAGAGGAGTCACCAAGGTAGAAGGGATGTTAGCACATTCCCATATGTTGTATCTGAGCCTATCATAGATGCAGCTGGAGGCACTTTCACACTGTGAAGAACGGTGGTGAGTGGAAGCTTACCATGGGAAAACCCAGCCAGCCCTTACTCTGCTCCTGAGGGGCCCTGTGGGAAACACAGTACCACAGCTGGGTATGGCACCAACCAAATTGTCCTTGGAGATTCACAGGTTGGACACTCCTGCTCTGGGCAATTGATTTCCATTCTCACAGCAAGAATTTAAAAAAATATATATTTTAATATAGTGGCTGCAACTGGAGGCAGCCACACTGCGTTGCTTGGAGCTCCTTTACAGTGACAGAGCTCTGCCTCAGTGTCTGAGCTGTACTCAAACCTGGCAGGAGACTCTAGTTCCAGGCAGCCCATAGAGAAACCTCTGAAGGGCAGAGTGTCCCACTACGTCTTAAGGCCAAAGTCAAATTGCCACAACAGCACAATGCAGAAGTGAAATTAAATTGCAGTCCCTCACCCTCTGAAAATTTACCATCAGATAAATGACATCACCACGAATTAGTCACTGTGGATGTATATAATCAAGCCAAGGTCAATCATCTCTACATTGGGTTCTCTAGCTAAGCACAGGATTGAGATTAAAATAAGACTTAGAGATTTCTATAATTCAGTATTTCAAATGAGAGTTTTTAGTGATCTGCCAATAAAAGACACACTAAGACTGTGCAAAAATGGCTACAAAAGCAAGTCTACTTTATAGGTTTCTAGTCTAAGAGCTCTTATGGCTTGCTGGAAGTAGTACTTGACTGACAGGCTCTTTTTCAGGATCTAGCTTACAGAGAATCCACTCCAGAAAGTGCCTAAGGACCTGGGCTAGGAATCTGGTCATCTGGGGTTAGCACATGGGTCTGTCAGAGATTTCCAGTGTGAACTTGGGCAAGTCATCTAATATCAAGGGATGAAAAATAAGAAATACGTAGAGTAAAATTATTAATAAGGTTAAGTGTATTTTATGGGCAACTGGACCCTGCCAGTCTTAGGAAATCCCACAAGGTACTGAATTCTTTTGTAACCTCCAATCTGTCAGAAAGAGATTAATTCTCCATCACTGCAACAGTAATGCATCTTCTGCCTTAACCTGTTTTGCTTCAGACCAGTATCTTTGACATGCTGACTGCTCCTTGCAGGATGCAATAGGCAAGTCTGAGGATCTCAATTTGCAAAGGACATTTTACTGTTACTGAACTGAAATAATGAAATACCATCATCACAACCACTGTCCTGAGCGCCCAGTGAGGGTACAGGTAAGCAGGAACTTTTCAGCACTTTCCAGTAACACTCATCACTGGCCAAGCCCAACTTTTTAAAAGCAAAATCTGGAGTCAGAATAGTGACAGATAAGTAAATAGCCATCACTGGCATATTTTGTGTTATGGGACACAAATGAATGTAAAACCTTGTTCAGTTTCCCATTTTCTCCTCAGCTCCATAACTTCCAGGTGTATGTTTAAACCATTTCAGTTCTAGGGGAAAATCCTCATAAAGTCTTCCGTTCAATGGAATGGAATCACTACGTACTATAAAGGCAGACTTAACTCTCCCCCAAGAGAGAAGAGAGAGAGAAGAATGTTGGTCATGTTGCCAGATGGCCTAGACAAGAGGCAGATCCTACACCAAAAACATAATGCAAGAAACTGCCCAGAACCAGAGAAAATGAGACAGGAATGGCAGCATAACCCACAGCTCACTGCAAGACTCCACAGAGCTGGCAGACCACAGAGGGGAAAAAGGCAGCAAGAGATAACAAACCTTTTTTTTTTTCATAGGGAAAATTACATGAAACACAACAATTGAATCAGTTTGTTGCTGCCCAAAACGGGAAGATCTCACTAACCTTCTTTCCACTCCAGCTCCTTCCTCAACCCTGCTTCCCAGCCACCTCTTGTCCCTTGCTGATACCCAACAGTGCTCATTAGACTGGAATTCCCGTGACCCGTCCTCTTTCTTTTTGCCATAAAGTCAGTGAACTGAATGTGCCTGCAGATGGGGTCTGAACAGTGTCAGAGTTTCTGGACACCAAATAAGGGACAGAAGTATGTAGCCAGAAACGGAGGACGAGACATCAGGGATTCCTCACTCTCTGCCACTGAGGTCTACTAGATTCAGTCAAATCACCTCATGCAATTTTAAGTTACTTGAAACTACTCAAGCTTCTAGAATATAAATTGTCTTTCAAAAGAAGAACAACCTGAGTAGCCTTCTGTATAACTTTTTGCATTAGTGGTATGTTCCAGAATCGCACACAAGAGAATTCATTTTTAGAAGATTGCAGTACTACTAGAGTGCAGAAAAACTATCCCTCTGAAAAAGAATACAGAAAATCTTCCTACAGTTATGAAATGTAATCCATTTGTCATTGTTCAGTGGAGATGCAAAGCTGGGTTTTATTGTGAATTACTAACATCTTTATTTCTATATATACAGAAAAGCTCTATTTTTCTCAATACTGACAAAAGCTCCTCAGGTATGAGATCTCATAGAAGGAATTGTATGAATGGCTCCTTACCTTTCCCTGAAAAGTGGAATGCCTAACAGGGCAATAAGAATGCTAATAGGTCTCAAGCACTGAAGAAATGATCACAGCTAATGAAGAAGGACTGTTCTAGGAGAGGAAGGCAATTCAGAGAAGACTTCAAAGTGACTTCCTGCAGTTCCCAATACTACTAAGGGATGATAAAAAAGAAACTTGAGTAAAGATAAGACAGATGAAACAAAGAGGGTGAAGATTAAAGAGCTACTAGGAACGGAAAGGGCAGAAGTTAAAAGCCAAAAGAAAAGTGATTATCTAAATTTCTTAATGCACAAAGTACTGGGAGACGCATTGAAAGAGGATGTGTCAGTCACTCCAAGAGACACCACCACTGCTGTGCTTGCACAAGAACCAAACTCATTACGAAATGGAATTACCATTACGAAGAGGACGGAGGAAGAGCCCACAGGCTTTTTCCTGTTCGGTTCGGCTCGGCCAGTAGGTGTCACAGCAGTCAATGTTATCTGTGCACAGCGACTCCAGGCCACGGAGGTGCCTAGTCTGGAGAATGCTAAATTACGGTACTTAAAATAAATGGGGTTTAATTAAAATTAAAAAAAAAAAAACAGGAAAGAAAAGAAGTCATTAGTCCTTTCTATGACTTTCTATCAGATGTTTCAAGTATCCTTAAAGAGTTGGGGAAAAAAGCAAACCAAACAGATTGCAAAATGTCAGCAAATACCACAACTCTTACACCTGCACTTAGGGCTTTAGCGAGGCATTAAATACTCCATGCTGGCACAGGTAAAAAGAACAGAGATGCTTACTGTCCCCTCCCCAGTTGTATTAGGCAGCCTAAGCGGCACACAAGGCTGAGGTTTGTTCCCAGACATGCCTGGTCTGAAACTACAACTAGAAAACGTCAGGCTGTCACAACACGAACATAAAGCCAGAGCAATACAAGTTGCAGAAGCAAGGGAATTTTAAATCAATTTTTTTAATTCTCTACTTCAAAAGAAATGAGAACAAATACATCTAAGAGAGCTCCTTGGCTTTAGCTTCTATTTTTCCTGGTGTGAATGCTCCAGCAGCAAAACTTCAGGCTGAATGTTTTCGTACCCTTCCCCAGCACTAAGGGAAGCAGATGGGCTTTAATCATGCTCTGATATAGCAAAGAGAAGAAAAGCATATGATGGCATCCCCCATCATGAGTCTGCCTTTATGCTTGCCAGTCAGCTGTGCACATATAAAGCAATCATGACTTTGTTTGGCATTTCCTCTGGAACATATGGTGATTTACTATGCAGTTTCCAGCATGTATTGACACTGTTTTGAATTGCACTTAAATCCTTCTTTACTACACGCACAAACATAAATAAATGTGGTTTATGTTTAGGGTCGTGTCTATTTGATAGCAGAAGAGTCCTACCAGCAGCGATACAGCAGCTGCTGGAAGCCCTCCCGTCCCCAGAGGCCAGAGATTTCAGTGGGAGGAAACAGCTTTGTGTTTTGGGGAAGACCATGGCAACTTGCTACACAGCAAGACAGCTTTAAACAGACCACCTGTGCCCAGAGGACCCCCAGTGCCTGGCTGAGCACACCAAATGGTTTCTGTTTATCAGCACCAATCCTGTTCTACGCTTTTCTGCCTAGTCCCACTGAGTAGTAGGTTGCATAATGATCCAAAAATAGATCACTAAAATATGAAAATTATTAGACATAATAATAATCCCCGCAGCTAAATTTTACATAGCAGGCAATTGGCTGGCAGGTTACGCAATTTAGCATCCAAGATGTGAGTCAGACTGAAAAAGAGGGAAGCTATAAGAACATCAGTTGAAAAAGTCCCACAGATTTAGGCAGTGTTCTCAGTTCATTACCAAGATACATCAACTGCAACAACTGAGCCTTCAAAACCTGTGCAACTTTGGAACAAGTAACACTTTTCTCACTGGTAATTGAAGAGACCATCCAATAATTAATCTTCTCGTGCAAGCAAATACACTTCTTTTTTTTTAAAGCAGTATTAATATGAAGAACTTAAGTTAGATTTAGCAGAGTCTGGAATTTCACTCAAATTTTGTAAAATCTAGAGAAATATCAAAGAACATGATCCGTGAAACACCAAGACTGGAATATTCGTTTATTGTATGTTTTTCTTAAAACCAAAAAAGGGAAACCCATTGGACTGCCACAGTGCTGCCTGCTGATCTTTACATAGTCACATTTGTAACACTCTTGAAACACTTAAGAGAGGAAACATAGTTCGTCTTTTAAAAGACAGAAGTAATTCCAGTGAACAACCCTTTAGCCCTCCACTCCTAGGGATAATAACTATACTGCTCACAAGATTCATCTCATTGAGAAATGTAATTAGGTATAATATTAATAAGATGGGGCTCTACTTCACCTTGCTTTTAAGAAACTATTACCATGGTGCATAGACTCTACCTTCTTTAATGCAGACATACTAAAAAACCCTATCAAAATAAACCTGTATACTGAATAAACATTTACTTCTCCAAGGAAAAGAGATGAGAAAGAATAAACTGCATATGACAGATGTTCAGATGCTAGTGGTTTTGTTTATGCTTCACCAGAAAACACTGGGATAACACGGTGATAAAGGCAGAAGGAAAGCCTGCCTGAACCTGAATAGGACTAGAAAAGGAAAAAAAAAAGAAAATTAAATATTTTAATAGTACAAGATCTAAAACCAACCAGGTGAAAACAGGTTATTAATAGCCTGAAAAAGAGCCTGGAAAAGTGTCAGGCAAGCAAGAAGTCTGCCTTTAAATGTTAAGTCGTATAGTGCATTAAGCAAACCAGATAAGAAGCACTCATGATTACTCAAGGCACTTGGGTGAGTGGTTCGCTCACCTGAAACTCCCACACTTCTGTGAAAAGCTGCTGACTACTGGCTTTGAGATTGGAGAAAACTTACTAAGGCCCAAGAATGACACGAACAAGAGTGCTTCAAAGTATCACATTCAGTCATCAAAACCTTGATTTCAACAATGTCCTTATCAAAACAGTTAGATTTATCAGTTAAAATTAGACTATTGTTGTTTTCCAAAGCCCCGTTCCAGCCTCACCTAATGCTACACAGATGCAGATCCCCACTTAAAGGGGTAAGAAAAAGCTTTGGTGTCAGGCTTTAAATTACAAACTTTAAATTACGAGCTTTCTAGAGCCCTGGAATTCGGGCTCTCACAATACAGAGGGAAGATGTTCTCTGGAAAGCACAGGTTTCAAGGGAAATCAAAGTGGGAGCTCCTCTCTGGGTGGCAGCACTAGAATCATAATCAAGGAAATAAAAGGAGCTTGATGGCACCCTAACAAGCATGAGTCAATGTATTTCATGCTTGTCTGCCATCAGGAAAGGCAGAGACGCTTTACCAGTGCCCAATAAAAAGAGCAGTTTAATTTCCAATGTCTAGCAAGCAGCTTGTTCCAAATCTGTTGTTTGCTTCAATGGAGTATAAAACAAAATCAAAATTAAATCATTTGTCTGTTTTTCAAAATCACTTAGGATGTCTAAAGGCAATTGAAGCTTTTTAATTGTAAACAAAGAATATTTATATTGCCAAACAATCTTAAACAATCAATATTATGCTATTAAACTGTTACTTTTTTACTGCAGTAAAGGCAAGTTACAATACCAATATCCTAAAGAAAAAATAAAATGGGAAGTTTTCTAATGCAATGATGATTAGCATGTCCTAAGATAAGTATGTGTGAACTAAAGTCCCTGACCCAGGAATAGCCAAATAGCAACTAACATTAGCTTCCTTTACATTACAAAGATAATTTGTCTAGCTTATTATTGTTATTGTTGTATTAAAAGAGTCCTTTACACTCTATCTGCTCACTCTTGCCTTACTGAGAACAGATTCAGAATTTACAAACTTATAAAAATAAATTTACAGGAATTTCTTCAATAGAAGTGTTCTCCACTAGTGTCAGATCCGTTTCAGGAGGCTCCCAGACATAAGAAGTATTCCTACTTGTTTGTTTGTTGTACAATTCCATGAACCACAAAATACCCTGCACTGAACTCTACCAGATTTAAAAACAAGAGTTTATGCTTTGAACAGTTAGTGCTAGAAGCCTCCAATAACCTCAGAAGAACAGTAAGCCTTTGTAAAAATCTCATTTTCTTCCAGATCAATTAACTTTGACCCTCCTATGGTAAAATTATCAATATTTAGTGTCAAACTGTGCTTTCAGAACATTCTTGAGTACTGCGTATGCAAGATGTTCTCAGGTTGGAGCATGAATATTGTCTTTTTTGCTGCTGCCCAGCCTGGTTCCAGCAGGCTCTACCTGGTCTTCACTGCATCCTCAGAGGGGACCTACTGCCACAGATACCACCATCCCTTGGCAGCTAAGTCCATACCATGCACACTCCCACAACACAATGCAGTCTGTGGAAGGGGTCCTGCCTAGCTCTGCTACCTGCCAGCATCTCTTCAGCAAGGTGAGGGAAATGGAGAAAGAAATCAGAACCAGGAGAGATCCAGACCTCTGAGAGGTCAGCCTTCCTTATCTGCTCCTTAGGCTCATCAGGGGCTGTACCTGAAAGGCCAACCACCACTGATGTCTAGGTACTTGTCCCAGCAGACCTGCCTGCTCACATGGAGCAGAACAACCCTTCTCCCTGGTTCCTCAGGCTCTCACAGGCTTCATCACTGTCTCCTGAGAAGGTGCTCTCACAACTCAGCATATGACACAGAGTTGTCATTCTCACAGAGAATGAGATGCACTGGCTGCCTGAACAGACGTAGCTGGCCCAGGTCACCTTCAAAGGCTGCTCAGAAGGTGTGGGGCTCAACTTCTGCCGGTGAGCAGAAGAGAGCAAATCACACCTGCAGAGTAAATCTCAAAGGAAAACATGACCTGGCATCATGCTCAGGCAGGGGTAGGCAGCGTGCATAGTGTGCCAAGCCAGTCTCAGCACATCCCAAGCACACACGCAGTTACTAAGTGAGTATGGGTAGTCTGAGCAACCCACAGTTGGCACTCACCCAGCAACCATAGACCAGCAGTTTGATCACATGTTTTTTCTCTAAGGTGGGAGGGCTGCAGGATGCAAGTGTTATATCTATTCTGGTCCTTAAAGCAGCTTTGTCACTCATGTTCACATGGGAGGAGCATGAGCAGCAGGATCAATCATGAACCACGTGGGTTACCATGTGGAATTAAGATCGCTTTTGATGGTCACCATGGCAGAGGCCCCAGCAGCATGACCTGCCCAGTGGGAGAGGTGGGCTTCATATCCATGTCATACAGCTTTTGCAGCAGCATTTTTTGTGATGAGTGTGGTAAAACACTGGAACAGGTTGCCCAGTGAGGTGGTGGATGCCCTATCCCTGGAAACACTCAAGGTCAGTTGAATGGGACTCCAAGCAACCTGATCGAGTTGAAGAGGTCCCTACTCACTGCAGTAGGGTCAGACTGGATGACTTTTAAAGGTCCCTTCCCACACTCACAATTCTATGATTCTATATTGGACATCCCTGGTTCAAGGATGCTTTGTGGTAGCAGTAAGACATGATGCAGAGTGTACCACCATGATCTCATGTCAGACTTTTGAGAAGGCACTGTGTTGGTAGGGTTAGACTCGGGTACTAGAGCAACCTTGGATACTAGGTCATCCAAACAGCTGAAAAAGGACCTCAAGTGCAAAAATGTCACTAAAAGATGCTCCTGACTTCTTCATCTCATTCTTTTGGCTACTTTAATAGTATTTCTTGGGGATCGTGAGAGTGTAGATGTTGCAGTATTCCAACTTCTGTTGTCCGGAAGGGGTGCAGATAGGCTGTCAAATAGCATCATCTGAAGGGTTTCTTTGGGGGCCAGCTAGGGGAAGAGTTGGTAAGACAATTTGAGGTTGCCCTTTATTGTTTTTTATTGTGTCCACCTGGTCTAGGAAAACACTGAAACACTGAGCAATCTGTCCCCACTCACCAACTGCTGTCCTATAGCCTTGTGGGTCACACAGCGCCAGCTGCTCCATTCATCTAGGGTTTTTTTTCCCCCATCTCCACAGAGAGATACCAGATCCTCCACTCCTCTCCTGTCTCTTTCTTTGTTTAACTTGCTTATCTACTGAGAGGCTCACTTGGCACTGCAGCATTCAACAGGTGAAGAAAGACAAGCCTGTGCTCCAAGTACCGTTTTTCCATTCTCTCTTGACAACATTGTCCTTGTTTTCGCTCACTCAGTTGCTTCCTTTAACACACTTGTATATACTATTAAATACTTTTAGGGTGGCTTATGTTTTAAAGCAGCACAAAATCAGAGTCTGCTTTTCCACTACACAAGGCATAATTCAACATACTACACTATATGCTGCAGACCTTCAAAGGTCTACACAGTGTAGAGGATGTGACTAGAAAATCTTGGTTCCATTCCTCATTGTCACTGAGAGCCACTGCACGATATAGCAAGTCACTTAATCCTCTACAGTTCGGTTTCCCTTCACATAAGGACAATAAATTATTCAAAGCTTATAAAAAAAAAGAAATATAGCTCCATATGAGATCTTTGGATGAAGTGCTCCATTTGTATATTTGAAAGTGTTCAGTAAGGAAATTACAACATGTAATAAAATTACAATATTATTAAAGGTAATCTGGTAGGGGCCCTATAATTCTACAAAGTGTGCTTTTCTGAACAGCTCTCTGAAGAGAATGATGGGGCTTGGAAAATCTTAATGATTGGAAAATGTGGTGAAACAGGCAATATGCAATATTTAATGATAGCTTTTCAGAGAGTACAAGAAACACCCCTTCAGTATTTCTGAAGTTACACCTTCAAAGCACTAACAAATACGCTACATATAAAAATAACATAGCAATTACAAATCTAGACAAACTTGCATAAATTTTGGAAATATATTACAAGCCAGAAGCCACAAATTTTCCAAACTCCTTTCTTGGCTGCATCTGCATTACAGGATGGTTTGGGTATGAATGATGAAGGTCATTTACAAACTATTGTGATTGTCCAACACAAATGACCGTTTTCAAGGTTGCTGACAAAGACTATCATAATGCTTTTATGTTAAAGGAAAGGGTACAGGACAAACACAGAAAGCATGGAAGCCACTGAAACTTTTACTCCTACAAGACTTGCTATTTCAGCAATTTGAAAAATATAGACAAGGAAAATCAAAGGCCAATGTTTCTAGACTATACCAAATTTCGAATAGCAAAGCCAATATCCATTTGTTAGAGCTAACACTATTTTATTCCTCTGCTATTGCTTTGTATCTTAATGTGAGCAAAGGTTACAACATCCTTATATTTCCGCTCTCACCTAAACTATCTGATCAAGTATGTGATGGAAGTCAACAGCAATTTTGCTTTCATTAATCAAGATAATAACTAGCCATAAATGACATCTTTCCAGTTACTGTGAAGTAACAGCAAAATCTTGAAAAGCAACAAATCGTACATCCCCCCTCTTAGAGGAAGACTGCAAGAACCCTCACTTCTGCAGCAGTACAAAAAATGCTGGAGTTTACATGACATTGAAATTTTGTACAAAAACCAGGTATCAACCTGGAAGATGGGAAACACAGATGTATCTATTCTGGTCAACCTGGGTATGCTATTAGCTCTTTTTAAAGAGTAACATCCTAAGAGTTTTTGGTATTTTGTTTGGGTTTGGTTTTTGTGTTTTTTCGTTTGTTTGTTTGTTTGTTTTTAAGAATCAAGGTAAAAAAAGAAGGTTCCAAAAGGGGAACATAATTCTGTATTTTCACATAAACACAATGCTTACAAAGTACATCATCCAATGAGTTACAAAATTATTGTGGCAGGAATTTTCTTGGATTCTCTCATTTCAGCTGTGTAAATGAATCATGAAAAAATTTTGTTGTGTGGTATATTTACTAACAGAGCATATGGGAGAAATTACCAACTATGAAGTATATCAGAACGGTGGAAGCACATCCTCTGGAGTTTTAAGATGGAGGCATAGTACCTTTAGATGAATTGCAAGGCAAAGCCAGGTTGGGAAGTGCTGGGGAACTGGTGTAGATATGTTTTGCCAAAGTCATGAAGGCTTGGAACAATGCACGTATGGGGTGTTTTCTCTCTGTATTTGGAAAAGATCCCAGGAGATGGTGACAAAAATAAGAAACACATAAGTATATGGTAATAAAAGCACATAGTATTCAAGTGCAAATGCTCCTTTAATTGGGTGTTGGGTTTTCACATTGAGAACGCTGTACTAATTAAAAATGGATTTAGCAGACTTAGCTCATGATAAAAATCTGGTGAAAACATTATGCAGTCTCACAGCTGCATAGAGAGACAATGGATTTGGACCTGTGGTTACTGAAGATGTCCAGCTGCACGGCTGTTTGTGGACAGCATGATTCCCACTCCAAGTCCTATAGGGACAGCGTTTTGGGACACTGAGTATACTCAGAGCAGCCTACCACTGTATGCTCCTGCTTCATTTGAGGGAGATATTACTGAACACAGTATGTATATATACATATATATATATATGTACATATATATATATACCCACATACATATTTATATACACACAAACACACACAAGATGCTGAAGTTCACACCCCATCTTGTAATGTGATAGGCAAAAGAGAAAATGAATGGGAACCAAAACTAAAGCAATTACAAGAGGCAGAATATTAAAATTGACAGTGTTTTCAAGTGGAGCTGAGTGCAAGTCCCCTCTGCAGTCTGCTAATTTAGAAAAATTACTGTAAAAACACTTACTACATTCATTTGCATAGGGATTTAATAGTCTACATCAGTGTTAGGTATCACATTTCTGTTTGCAAATCTGAATCCAAACAGGTGTTTGACATAACAGTGCACTTCCTTTCAGGAAGGAATCATACAGTTTGAAGAAAAACCCAGTTGCTCGCTGCAAGTATAATATCAAATTAAGAGGGACTGATTTGTGATCCTACTCTCAATGTACTTCTCAAAGGAAGTCCTTATACCAAGCTACAGCCCAACACAATGCCCTCCTTAACACTTTAGCTGAGGCAACAGTCTGTAGCTACAGTTAGAGTAGGCAACTGGCAAGTTGCCCTAACAAGTTTTGTTTGCAATTGGTTCATTCCCATGGTGGTAAAGTGTACTGGATTTCAAACTCAAAAACTTCCACAAGGCCACACCTAGTAGTTACTCCACTTCACATCCAGCAGTCAAACACTTCAATGTCACTCTGGAATGGGCAGCAGCCTGTAAAGCAAGTTGACATCAGACACCGTATTATCTGGGTGACTCTTTTGCAGCAGGCTTGAGACTAAGGAATGTGGTACACTCCTGACTGTATTCCCCCAGCAAGATCCTTGTTGATAGACAGCTAAAAGGCTGATTCCCAAGGATGGATACAGGGAAAACATCAGTTGTCTACACAAACACAGTGGGCACCTCCCAGTGTTCACAGATCAAGATTTGAAACTACTCTGTTTCACACAAAATCTTAACATTTTTTGCATTTAAGGTGAGATATTTGTTTTATGCCCATCATGGTGCATAGCAAATAGAATCCTCAGAGGAATTGTAGAGACTTGTCACAGGTATGCAAAGAGGGAAAGGATCTCCTTTGTCTCACTTGTCCAAGGGCTCACAGTTACAGTAAAGGTCGCAAAATTCAAGCAAGAAAACAGAGGACCTGTAGTAGGATTTGGTTTGGAGCCAGGACCACAGTCTCTACACAACATTAGCAGTAGCCTCCATAATATTTTCTTTTTTTTTTAATTGGGGGCAGTTATTTCAGCATTCACTGGAAAGCCGAAGAAAGGATCAGTCAGATCGCTTAGATTATAAAGTCTGACTGCTCAAGGATGTAGATTTGCCATTGTAACTCAGCTTTCATATTGCACAGATATCTACATTCCCTCTCCTCCATGAAGTGCCTTCAACAGATTGAGTGTTTGGATCTGCAGTCCTATGAGTTCTGCTTTTAGTGACCATAGAGAAGACCAGAAGGTCAAAGCTGTTATGCCAGGAAATCATACCCTTTTAATATGTTTGTCCTGGACCCAGCTGCTTCCCAGACCACAGAGATCATTTTTAGAGTTGAAAAAAATTATACAGGAGGTTATTAAGTCATTGCTCTGTCTTTTGCTTGGTCAGTAGTGCTCCACAGTGCATGAAGCACCAGGTTATATCAGGAAATACAAACACCAGGCCACAGAGGTTACCAAGGCATTGACATAATTAGTACAGTTATAATACATGATAGAACATGGCACATACATGCAAAAAAGCCTGGGTAATACCATGTATATATTATAAAGAGAGTGTGACATTGGAATTACTTTAAATTTTCAGCAATAGGCCAGTCATGGTACATATATATATATGTGTGTGTGTGTATATATATATATACACATACACACAGACATGGATGGCAGGCACCAATAAAAAAACATAGTTTATTTTCTTACTTAGAAATACAAAGAGATTTTCACACTCTAGCCACTCAGTCATGGCAAGCAGTAGAAGACAAACTTCAAGCTTTTGAGAAAGGGTAGGAATTCTTTGAATTCCCATGGAACATCCTCTCTTTGCAAGTGTGGTGCAAAACTGGACTAAGGCACCTCAGTACACTTAACTGTGAACAGGTGGTAGTGCAGCATGCACATACTGAAAATAAGACTAACACACTACACATATTACACTTCTATTTTTCTAAATCAACAAAATAGTAAGAAAAATATGAGTTTAAACTTGGGATTAGTCCTTCCGACTGTAAAAATACTAACTAGAATTTCACTGTTTTCACAATGAAGACTAGATTCCCAGACTGTGTAAGAGCAGTTGTCTTTTGGATTATCATCTCCTGTCCCTGGTGGTGGGCCAACATTTAGAATTTCCTCAGTTCCTAGGAAATTCATTTTCTATTTTAAAAAGGCTTGGGGAAGCTATTCTGGGGAATCCTCATTCACTCTGAGTAACCTTTCTCTGTATTAAAATGATTTCTATGCTTTAGTCTACGTGGGTGGAGGAGGGTAAAAATCAAAGTAATGCATTTTCTTCTGTTGAGATAAACAAGTGGTGGGGGTAGTTGTGCATGTAAAAATGAGACAAAACCCTTTTTTATTGCTAATTTTCTATTACTCGTCTGAAAATAGCTTCACAAAAGCCATATGTGTCTTTTTTTAATGATTAAAATAGTATGAAAACAAATTTTGTTTTAATTCACCGTCAACCTTGTTAACTGTATTTTTCATCTACTTGGAATAGTTTTCCCATATATGGAAAGACTTCATGAACACTCAACAGAATTGAAAAAGGTCAGACTTTTTTTCTTTTATATTTAACGCTGTGTATTTTATGGGTCATTGAGGGAAAAAACCTTTTCAAAAACAATTCAAGGCGGTCTCCTCAAAATGTGATAAAACAGTCAAAGTATCAATTCTGTTTCTGGATTAATGAATGAAGTGCTTAACCTCAATTTCTGGTTGACTAGAACTTGTTCCACTTACTATACTTTTTTTCCAAGTACTGACATATAATTGGAATGTTTTCCATATTTAGAAAACACATTGGGAAACAGTTAAAATTCTGGTTTTATACATTCAGTCTGTACAAATTTAATTTCTAATTTAGTGATCAGAATGATAGCTAAGTGTTTAGCAACCAGTGTGGGAAAACCTACAATATATAAATCTACAATAGCACAGAACAGGAAATATTCTCTTAATGAAGATACTTCAAGGCAGTTATGGTTTTAGTATCAGCTTCATAAAAGAATCATATTCTTCCATTTAAAGGTGAATTGCAATTCAAAATTCACCCTCACCAGCTCTTCCATCAATTTATTCTATTGACAATTATTAATACCTGCTGATGACTAAGTTACTTTTAATAGGATTTACTAGTGAATGGTCTATCAGAATTTCAACAACTTAATATTCCTATGGGGAAATACACATCTTGTTTTGTATGTTATACTAAGCTACTTCTCTATAACAATTGTACAGACATTACACTAGAGCAACTAAAAGCATGAAAAATTACTCATTATTCATAGTAGGAGAAGGCATCTTAAACACATGATGAATTCATTAAATCAGTTTAGAAGGGATTAGTCATTCAAGAGCATTTTAAAGAAGCATTTTGCTACTTACCCACATAGCTTAATCTAAGTTACAACTAAAATTTACATGAAAACGTATTGTACTGAATAAAAGCAACAGAACGGGTTTGTTGTCTGTTTTGGGTATATGTGGCAATGATTTGATAGCAGAGGGGCTGCAGAGGTGCCTTCTGTGAGAAGGCACCAGAAGCTGTCCCCATGTTGGACAGAGCAAGTTCTAGTTGGCTCCAAGACAGACCCACTGCAGGCCGGAGCTGAGCCAACCAGTGATGTTAGTAGCACCTCTGTGATAACATATTTAAGAAAGAGGAAAAAACACTGCACTACAGCAGCTGAGAGAGAGAAGTGAGAATATGTGAAAGAAACAACTCTGCAGACACCAAAGGCAGAGATTTTCCTGCAACCCATGGTAACAACCATGGTGAAGACCCTGGTGATGAAGGTTGTTCCCCTAGAGCTCATGGAAGCCCATGGTGGAGCAGATATCCACCTGCAGGCCATGGAGAGGAGCCCATGAAGGAGCAGATCT